>NC_079548.1:6158243-6413243 GCF_015846415.1 Triplophysa dalaica
CCCATACAAGCTTGTACACATAAGAAAGGTTTTTTTCCCAAAACTATAGATGATATCAGTCACAAATTATCAGGTTCAAAAACCTCCATTTTCATTCGGATTATTTATGCATTTATATTTTTTATAGGTCTTGCTATTAGGTGATTTAATGGCTTTACATTTTTGAAGACTGTATGCAATTGGAATGAAATTTACACTGCTAATCTCTGAACAAGATCGTACTCGCATTACATAAATCTTCCCCTCTGGCTTTGTGTTTATTCAAATATGATTCGTTAAATAGCATCTTACTAGTGGCGGTGAGAAACACATTGATGTTTGATGTTTTCCACACCTGAACTGTTTGAATGAAGACTTACTTTTATAACTATTTATGTCCTTGTCACAGACAAAGACAAGTCCAATGAGGACCGACAGCGCGAGGAAGACCTCCTACAGCAGATCCAGAAGCTGGTGGAGACGCGAGACTTTCTGGTGGATGACTTGGAGTTCGAGCGACTGAGGTCAGTCCTGTTGAGGCGCCCGAGCTTCTGTTCGGCCTTCAGAGACAGAAACATCAACAGCAACCTTTTGATCGGCAGCTAGCATGCGTGACTGTCAGACCCGAGAATGTGTTTCTGTGTTTCTCTGCCTCTGGCGGCTGTTCTCTCATCTGTGAAGACGCTGCAATCCAATTACTATCCACTTGAAGCCAATAATCCACCCTCCAACATGGCCATCTCTCGCACACACACACATTCCGAGAAATGAGCAAATGAATTACAGGCAAGAATGACAGAAATGAAAAGAGAGAGAGATGATTTTTTCAGATGTGAAGTGGGCTTATTGCCATCTGCCAGGACCTCACGACTTTGAAGTGCGCGTGTGAGTAATAGTGAGTGACGCACGCATGTGAACCCAATGGGAATGAAGTCCTCGCGCTTTATTCATGAGATAAATCACAAGTGGCCATTACACGGATGGGTTGTAGAGAGAGATCGAGAGCCGAAATCCGACAGACGTCAAAGAGTCTCAAGTTGACACATTTTGTGATGTGAAAACAATGTGCGGAGAGAATAATTGAATGTTTGGTGTTTGAATGTGATGAGATGGGGTGAAAGCTCAGTGCTTTTTATATTAAGTGTTTGTGTCGGCCGTGTTGTGGCAAGCTGCCAGCGGAATGAGAATGTAGAAACACTTCAAGATTTCTGTGATAGAAATCGTGATAGAAAATGTCCTTTGTGGAAATGGAAGGTTCTCATCATGTTAAAAAAACATGCATGTACAGTATGTGTGTGTGTTTTAGATCAATGCCATGTGATGCCTGTTATTGTGTATCCACACAGAGAGAGAGAGGAAGATAAAGAGATGGCAGATTTCCTGCAGGCCAAATTTCCCAACAGGTGCAGCATGAAACGTAAGTGTGTGTGTTTGTGTGTGTGCATGCGTGATTGTGTTCGCACCCGTGAACTCAACGTAAACTTTTAAACCTTTATCTTTAAAGCGGCTCTGCAACGATGTGTCATGCATTCGGACTTCTTTACAATGTTAAAAGTGCTGTCTTCTCATGCTTAACATGGTCAACCTGTAAAAAAACTAGTTTGGCATATTATGTAGTATTTCTGTGCTCGATACACTCCCCCAGCGATCGTTTCTTAATTTTTTGTTTTTTAAATATAAAACTGTTTCGCAACCACATTTCTTAGTCCCTTATTGGACAATTCTCCCGGAAAAGCGCACGGCCACGTGAGAGCAGGAGAAGGAGCATGCGCAGACGTCACTTTCACTTGTAAGCAGGAGAGAGAGATAGAGAGAGAGCATACGTTCGTGAAGTTCAGTTGTTTGCTTGTTCACTGCATTTGTGTGATGAATTATATATAAACGGTGGATATAATGCTGGATTTGGAGATCGTTTGAAACTGATATATGGAGCCGTCCCAGCGCTAAAAGATGCCGGACATGAACCAGATGCGGTGAGTGAAGCTTATGTGTGTGTTTTGTTGACAATGGGTGCGCACGTGCTTTGGTTCAGCCTACCCCTCCCCCCCGCACGCACCGTATGTTTTCGACAACAATCGTAAAGCTGTATCTATCTTTTATAAATGTGATCAAACTAAATACTCTTCAAAGATATGAAGTATGCAATACTACTCTATAGGTACTCAAGATTAATATGAGATTGGCAGAAACCTGTGTGTTTCGCACATGTCTGTAATTGTTTTATTCGCTGCTTTAAAATGACATTTCTTAATAAGAATACTATTTGATGCTGTCAGAAGTAATTCTGCTTGTTAATAAGTCTTCATTTGTTTTCTTTCAGTACTGCTCTCTAAAACTAATTACCAAATGACCTGGAATAAATTGTCTAGTATGTGAATGTGAAAAATGTGCTGCGATTTAAAAATAATGGCATCCAGTACAAAGCAAAACATTTCAAATTTTCAGATTTGGCTGTTTAAATTAATTTAAACTAAAAGCTGACAATATTGTCTCAGATCATCTTCATTTGGCATAATTTGATATGGTTACCTTCAGAAGACTCTTCCGTTCTGTTTAATTTAATTGTATTGCATTTTAGTAAACTTGAGATTCTTGTGAATCTAAATGGACTGTTCACCCAAAAATGAATATTTTTTATTTATTCACCTCAATGTCATTACAAACCTGTATGAATTTCTTTATCCTGCAGAACACAAAAGAATATATTTAGAAGAACGTGGGTACACTGTAAAAAAAATGTATGCAATTTTACTGAATGACGTTATCTTTCATATATAATGTCCCTAAAACTGTAATTTACAGATTTATTTTTTAAATACATTCAAAAGATGTCATATTACAGAAAAAGACTGAAAATTTTAAGAAAATACATGAAGTTTTACAATATTTTTATTTTATTTTACAGTATATATTTGTGTTTTTTGTGATTTTTTTTTACAGCCTACTTTTGAAATGCGTCAAAAAATGCCAAATTACAAAAAGACTGGAAATTTACAAGAAAAACTGCTAAAACATGTAGTTTTACAGGATAAAACTTTATTTTATATTTCCATTTTTTGCGGGATTGTTTTTCAGTCAACCCTGGCCCCCGTTGACTTCCATTTTTTGAACAGAAAACCACTGAGATAGTTCTCAAAATATTTTCTTCTGTGTTATACGAAAAATATAGTCAGGTTTTAAACCACATACGGCAGAACAAATGATGACAAAATGCATATTTTTAGGTGAATTTTTCCTTTACGTGAACTCAAATATTCTATTCCAAACCAGTTAATCCCTAAACTGGCAACTAAAGACTCCTAAAATGGATTTCAACCAGTGTTCTGATAAGAATGCACCACTAATGCTTGACAGTTTTCAGAGAAGCCGCGAATGATTGAGAGGTCACCGCATCTCTCTCTTCTCTCTCTCTCTCTCCGTCAGGTCACACTAAGGACACGAGAATGACGTCCAGAGCTCAGCAAACCTCATCTCCTTTCGTGACCAAGACGGGCGTCACACTGCTGAAAGAATGTTGCGGTTTCACCTGCTCCATCATGTAGATTAACACTAGCCAGCGGGAACGTCGCAATGTTGAGCGGCATGTAAACAAGCCCTTAGTCCCGTGATACATCACAATATTTTCATGCACGCTTTTCGCATTGAGTATTATAACAGACTGCAGTCCATGACTGACCAGGGGATGTGAATATTATGCAAAATAATAGCTGATGTAAGAATCAATCCAAATGAAGTTTTATCAGTGTAATGAGGTGACACTCTGTGTACATTTCAACAATTAAGAATGAAAAGGCTTAAAGCAGAAGACTAACCTAAGGCTAAACTCCTTTTAGATGTTGTTAAGCTGTAGCTCATGCTGTTTTAATATTGCATCAGCTGTTGAACCACAATGAATGTCACCACGAATACGTCACGTTGTCCGTGGTTGTTCATGCGAAGTTTACCTACAGTTTCAAATGCAGACTTACTTTAGACAACGTGTGTAGGTGTGTGCACATAGAAGAGAGAGAGAGAGAGAGAGAGAGAGAGAGATGGGAGGTAAAGCGAGAGAGAAAGTCATATTTTGGATCACTTGGGACACCAAGTACATTAAACTGTGTTTAAAAGAGAATGTATCAATTTAATTTATGCATTTAAAGTTGTGAATGTAAACAAGCTCATCTGAATCCCCTGTCATGTTTTGCTTCGTCAGGAGTTTGTAAAATAAGTGAAATATAGAAAATGTTAATGACTATAACAGTACGGGGACGGCCAAAAACGTTTGTTGAGTTTACTTCAGATCCTTCAGTTTATCTTCTCCTGTGGTGCACTGCTCAGTTTATTTAGAAAAAATATGACTGTAGATTGAAAACACAAACACTATTTATAAAAGTGTATTCATAATAGGACTATATCTTTCATCACTGTAATGTGTGGTTGGTATTACTTACAAATGATATATTTGTGATGCCTTACCTTTGAGATTATTTTAACTAAGCAGTGTTTATTTAAAGCAAGAAAATATATATTTTACCTTTAAAAGATTGATGAGAAATCAACACTGTGGTGAGAAATGTCTATTAATAAATTTAAAATATGCACACATAGGCTTCAACATACTATGTATTATGTGATTTGATTGCAGAATTATATTTGTGCGAATGCTTCTGTTGTGGTTATAGATTTTCATGCATCTAAATGATATTTTTCCACCAATTAATGTAAATAAACTCTGAATGAACCAATGTTTCACTTTATTTTAGTGCACCTTAGACACCAGATTCTCTAGAATTATAACAATGATGTTAATATTTAATAAAGCGCTCTGGGTTATCTCAACAGCTGACTTTAGGAAGAGTTTTGTTGGTTCTAAAATCTTCTTAATAAATGCGACTGTGCCGATGGGACCTAGCTATATTTTGACATTTTCATACAATTATTTTAGATTATATTTGCATGGACAATAGACCTTGTCTTGATGCTAAAAATGAGCATTCAGTTCTTATATGATAGCATGCTGTTTTTACACTACCAAAGCCATTGGCTCTGTATACTTAGGCCTTTCTTAAATAACTGAATTTACTTGTGAAGGTTTACTTGCTTCATTGCCAAACAATATAACCTTGCCCTGTTTTATTTAATAAACCTGGCTTTATTGACCGAAATCATATTATTTTATGCAAGAAGGAACTGCAGGTAAAAAATGATTGACAATATGGTGACATTTTTAATGACCAGAGACTCCATTGTATAATACAATCAGGATTCTATTTACATGGCCGATTTTTCTTCATCAAGCTCTATAGATCATTCAACAACGTCTGTGACATTTCGGTTTATCGGCTGAACATTGTCCACAGCAGTAAAGAACAAATCTTTTCCTGTGCTTCTGCCAATACAAAGCAAACATCTGCTATCAAGGTTGTTTTTTATTATTAATTTTTTATTCACTTGCTTTTTGTGGCACTAACTCCCCTGAAATGAAAAAAATTACTCGTTATCTACTTGTATTGGCATATAGGCTAGTTAATAATAGTGGAGCTATGAGTTGATAAAAATTGAGACACTTCATTTTTTATTCTTTATTACTATCAACATATTCCTCTGTTGACAGCATTACAGACATCACAGATGCACGCGCGCGCGCGCACACACACACCCCACCGAAGGGCTATGACTCATAAGTGAGTCATTCCTGGGCAAGTTGATTAAAGAAGGATGGTCTTCTGATTTCTTTTATAAACGGAAAAATTATTTCTCAGTCACAGGCCAAAAACTCTGTTTAGTTTTCATACCCATGCGAAAATAATTGAAATAATAATAAATTCAGCGCATCCTTTGAACATTTACAACTGTGAAATTAAAAATGTATTATTCATTATATATAAAATTCATCAGAATTTCAACCATTTGACATGCTGCTGCTCTGCAGTGTGTATTATTACGTGCAGTTGTGAATTTCTACCTGTTACTGCATCATTGTAAAGGATCAGGTTTTGATAACATGGCTTGGCTTTGTGAATGGCTTGGCCATTGAGAGATGTACAATTACGCCACCATGTGGCCAACAAATGTTGTTCAGTCTGCTAAAAAGTATTTCGCTTTAATAATACATGAAAATAATACAGAAACACACATACTGTAAATCTTTTACAATGCATCTTAACAATTTTATATTGTAGTTGCTAAGACTTAAAAAACAAGAAATATTAAGGTAACAGAGATAGTCAGAAAGGATTTTGAATCTTGGTATAATATTTTTATTTTTGATGATATTCTTTGTTTGTATTAGTTTATTGTCTGAAATTATGAATCATCTCCTCGTAAATTTACTGGTGTGGAGATGCTTTAAGATAAATATATGTGACCCTGGGTCACAAAACCGGTCTTAACTAGCATGGGAAATTGTTTAGTAATAGACAAAAATACATTGTGTGGGTCAAAATTATCGATTTTTCTTTTATGCCAAAAATCATTAGGATATTAAGTAAAGATCATGTTCCATGAAGATATTTTGTAAATTTCCTACCTTAAATATATAAAGCTATATTTTTGTGAGTGGAAGGCCTGCCATAGTGACCCTGATTAACAACTCCAAAGGCAATTTTCTCAATATTTAGATTTTTTTGCACTCTCAGATTCCTGAGTATTAACCGGTTGTATCTCTGCCTTTTCTAACAACTCATACACCAATAGAACATGTATTTATTCAGCTTTCGGATTATGTAAACATTGAAAAATTGATCCATAAGACTGGTTTTGTTGTCCAGGGTCACATATATGATTGATCAGTGTGTTCTTCCGAGATCAATCTGTGTCCTTAATGTTCAACTCAGCAGAGTTGGGAAGAAGCTAGGTGCACTTTATAACATCTACTGTATAAAGGAAAGCTACCTAGCTTCCATGACAACCTGTAAGTGATATTGATGTGTGAAAATATAATATAATTTTCATACAGAGCAATATTTTTTTCTTATGTATCAGTACTGTAATATGCATTTTAACATGTCTCACTTTACTACATTTGCCAACATGTACAATAACCTAACAAGTAATACATTGTACTTGACTTAACCAATGAATATACCAGGCTTTTTTGACTCATTATTTGATTGGACTATCAATAGCAGAACACTTATTTTCTTAAGAAAACAAATGTTATCTGAAACACAAAAATGCATAATGTGACCATGAGATCAGTGTGTGTGCTTAAGCCACGGTTTCGCAGTGCTGCGGTCACTTTAAGAGGTGACGTCATCGGTTGAGTTTGTTTGAGCAGTGCATCTGATCAACCCAAAGCAGAAACCTTGATCACAAGCTCTCGGAGAAAAGATGGAGTTTTTCCTCGGAAACCCTTTTTCTACACCCGTAGGTCAACTCATAGGTGAGCATGACATAGTCGTCGATTAATACGGCATACAAATACGATACAGCGAGGATTAACTCAGTACGGGTGTATTTGTATTCTCGTGTATACGAAGGCATCATATTCAAATCGATTTTAACAGCAAATGTTTCTATATTTATGCCTGATTCGATTGCAAGACACACTTGAAGACATACATCGTTTAAATTGAGGTCGACATCAAAGAGACGATTAGGTTCGGACTGATACCTCGCTGGTCCAATCAAATCTCAGGGGCGGGTTAAAGCGTCCCTCCCTATATTTGGGATTCGCTCATTTACGTGTCAATAACGCATTAAACGTAAGACAAGGGCGGGGCGTTGCCGGTTCTCTAATAATAGTGACTCGTTTTTGCTGCACTTGTTTAAAAAAATGAACATTTTACACCAGAGACTTTATTAAATGAACTGATTTCACACTAGTTTCGAGAATAATTGATATTGGGGCTATTTTTTATTTATTTGTTCACACTACAATAACCATGGTTTAACCATGATATTTATTATAATACAAATGGTTACTATAGTAAAACCATAGGTTATTAAGCCAAGGGTTGAATAGTGTCAATGCAATAGAAAGTAATCCTAGACTTGCCTATCCATATACTTTTGATGAATAGTTTAAAATATTAATACGCTCATGTGTCATTTACACACACCCAAATGTAACTCCTACATAAACAATAACTGACCCTTATGTCAGTTCTACAAAAAAAGATTCAAAGAATCTTCACATTTTTGTCAGTTTTCATGGCTAAAGTTAGTTTTAAAAGTGTGAAAAGAAGAGTTTGAGAAGTGACATGATGAGGATAGACTATTCCATGACTTGTAATAGTCAAACTAGTACACACTAAAGCTGGAAGTGTCTTGAAGACGGCATTCGTCTTTTTAAACAGTTGAAAAGCCTGTTTTTCCTTCCCACAGGCTGAACTTTAGGTGCGGATAACAATACAAGTTATGTAGCTCACATATACAGATCAGTGGTGTAAACTCTATGTCTTATATATCTGTAATCATTCAGAATGAGTTCAGTTTAACTGAACTGTGTATAGCTGTCTATTGCAATAAGAGGTCACTATAAGTGCTTTCGTATGTGATTTAATTTGTGCATTGCCGTGCGAACGAATTGGTTAAATAGTAAGATTTAAAAAAGAATCACTTGTAAACAAAACATGATGAGGAACATTACTTGTTAGCTTGTTAGGATTTTAAAGCTACATAAATAAAGCTGTGTGTTTTAAGGAAACCTTCTGCTTACTCGTTTTGTAACAAGTTTGTGGTCGCATCAATTAAAAAGAACGCTTTGCTTATGTCCATATCTGATCCTCGGTCTCATTCTCAGAAAATGCCACCAGTTCATCACTCCCATCAGAAGACTGGGGTCTAAATATGGACGTCTGTGACATCGTCAATGAAACCGAGGATGGGTATGTGTGATGTCATCGTGGAAAGATGTGATTTAATGCGGTTGGGAAACTTGTAAAATGTTCGTAATATATAAGCTTTTGAGGCTTGATTTGAACTCTTGCATTGTTTTTAGAGCTAAGGATGCAGTCCGAGCAATAAAGAAGAGAATTTTGGGAAATAGGAATTTTAAAGAAGTTATGCTGACTCTGAGTGTAAGTTCATTTTGTTTTGGACACCTAAGCCACAGTTAGCAATGTCATATAAAAAAAATGCATTCATTTTTTCGTCACATTAGGTTCTTACATTGGCCCTGTTGTTTTGTTACAGGTGTTGGAGGCCTGCGTTAAAAACTGTGGCCACAAATTTCACTCCTACGTGTCTACTAGAGACTTTGTGGAGAATGTTTTGGTCCAGACGATCGTGCCTAAAAATAACCCTCCATTGATTCTTCAGGAAAGAGTGCTAACTATGATACAGGTCTGAAAATAAATCTGTTGTTATATGTCAAGTAATGTTGAGAAGAAACGTCTTTTATGTGTCTCATGCTTTACATGCCTGTGCGCTGCTGTGTGTTTTTATACAAAGCACAGGGTGTGGTTGTGCTCTGACTCTGTCATGTGCTTTCTTTCAAGGCGTGGTCCGATGCCTTTCGCAGTTCTCCAGATTTGACGGGTGTAGTGACCGTGTATGAAGATCTCAGGAGAAAAGGCGTGCAGTTTCCCATAAATCAATCCAATGGCTGTTCCCCTATTCAGACTCCAAACAGGGTACAACAAATTCTCATACTCACAAACCAAATCTTGTTTTTGGAGCGAAGCATTTTATAAGCTTTACGAGTCAGTATTCGGTTTTATTATAAATGCAGGTAAAGATACAAATCCCCACTTGAAATCATAGATTCCCTAATGAAATATTTATTATGCCTTTGTTGTTTGTTGCTTCAGCATGAGGTTTATTTATTAATGCCTGTGTCCAACAGACTATTGAATCCATGTATTCAGAGAGACGGTCTGTTACGGCCTCACAACCACAGGGTACAGAAACGAAGCTTGAAATGTCACCACAACAGGTAACACACACACACGGGACGTGCTGTAGTGATGCATTTCAGTATTTTAGGATTTCACAAACTGAAAGTATTGATTTGACTTACCAGATTTTAGAATAACTAGACTAAAAACAAGTATCCAGTGACGGGTCATAAGTCTAACAAATTAACATATTATTATGCATATTAAAAATTATCCGTCCGTGTCCTGGACCAAAATAAGCTTAAGATATGACTTGGCCGCAAATTAGAACATTTAAAGGGACAGTTCACCCAAAAATGAAAAATCTGTTATCATTTACTCACCCTCAAGTTGTTCCAAATCTTTAAAAAAACGTATTTGTTCTGTTGAACACAATGTAAGATACTTTGAAAAGTCCTGGTGCACTTTTGACTACCATTGTAACTTTTCCTAATACGGTAGTCAATGGTGTACAATAACTGTTTGGTTACAAGCATTCTTCCAAATATCGTTTTCTGTGTTTATCAGAACAAAGAAATTTGGTTGGAACAACTCTAGGGTAAGTAAATGATTACAGAATAATTTTTTTGGGGGTGAACAGTCCCTTTAAGCCATTGGTGAACTGTCCCTTTAAGTAGGTTTAACATAAATATGTGCATTTTGAGACAAAACAATGGCACTGATGAGTTTCAAGATATGTCAGGGCAAGTTGTTTTCAGTTTGACAGATCTAATATTTACTTTATTCTAGGAATAGTCTTAAACCCTGTACAGGAAACACCCCTATATTGAATAGTCTAAATCTATATCTGTCTGTGAAGATAAAATTGCATGTATTTTTCATCATCGTATTGGTCTGAAGATTTGTAGCCTTTAAAACTTTTTTTAATGAAAACGTTTTTGTCACTCTTTAAAGGATAAATTATACTGGAAAGGGAAGAGAAAGAGGTCAGCATATACATATGCACTCCTTCAATCTTCTTAACCCAGGAGGAACCTTATGAAGTTATGCGCCTTACAAGGATAGTTAACCCAAAAAAATTACATTCTCTCATAATTTACTCACCCTCGTGTAATCCAGTAACTATATGTGACTTTTTCTTCTGTGGAAGACAATGGAAGTATTTTGGAGAAATTACTTTTGTGTCAAAACAATTAAGTCATTTGGGCCTGATGTGACCTGCTGATGGTTACTAATATTCTTCAAAATATCTTGTTTGGTATTCTGAAGATGAAAGAAAGTCATGCAGGTTATAAATGACATGAGGGTGAGTAAATGAGGACAGAACTTTCACTTTTGGGTGAACTATCACTTTAAAGAAAGTTTTAATTTAACGTTGTTGGTAAATGAATCATTTAATAGGTTTGATATCCATTCCATTACAGCTGTTGAATAGTTCTGTGCAAAGTGTAGCACTTGTTACATTGTGTGTAAGAAAATAATTTGTTTTGTGTATTTGATGAAATAGTTGAAGACGGACCTAGAGATGGTGCGTAATAATCTATCGGTGATGTCAGGGATGATGTCTCGAATGGGAAGTGTTCGCCAGTCGGACATGGAACAATTACAGGTGCGTTCAGTGTAACCCGATGTGCTAAAATACCTTTACGCCATGAATATAATTTATTATTATTTTATAAAATACGCTCCCATTTATTTCACTTTGGATGATTACTGGTTGTCCTTTATTCTCCTATATTTTATATTTGTAGTTTTATTTTCATATCGTGATACTTGGGAAAAGCAGGGTGGTAAAACCTTTTAAATAAAGATTCATAGATTTGTGCATAGATGACGTATTTTTGTAGGCCAAGCTGGAAGTTAGCACCGTCCTGGTTTCACTGACCGAAAGCCTATGGAGTATTTTTTCAGAGACTTTTGGAACTTCGCCAAAAAATATGCTCTGTGATTAACAAAGGTTTATGATATTTACAAATTTTGTCTATCAAGATAATATTTACAAATTAACCCAATGTTGGCAAAGGTGAAAAACTAACGCGAGGCTATTAACAGACTACACTACGAAAAAATTACAATGGTAGTCAAAGTACCCCTATAATCTTTGCTTTCCTACATTCTTCAAAATATCTACTTTTGTATTCATCAGAACAAAGAAATATATGAAGTAATTTTTCCTACTATGTCAGTCAATGGGCTCTTCGGACTGTTTGTTTGCAAGCGTTTTTCCAAATATCTTTCTCCGTTTTCATCTGAACAAATTATTTTATACAGATTCGGAACAACTTGAAGGTGAGTAAATGATGGGTGAACTATCCCTTTAATGTCCAAGCCAAAGGATGCGGTTACTTTTAGCAACTTGTAAGCACCCATTTCTTTTAAGAAACAATAAAGCTTTAAAAAATAACCAATGGGTTATAACTGGTGTTTTTTATGTCATATATTAAAACTTGAAAATATTTAGGACTTTTAACCATAAACCCATAGACTGTGGTGAGAACTGGAAGTGCTAAAACTCGCTTCTGGGGTTTGCATATAAAAATACTTCATCTCTGCACCACTTTTATTTAAAAATAAATGTTGCTTCTAATCAAATGTAAAATAGTATTAAAAACAGACATATTTTTTTTGTAGTACATGTGTATTATTTGTATTCGTTGTTCATTTATATTACCACAGTTTTACTACAAATATATATGTTAAACGGTTGTTAAATTAAAAGTGAGGCCATAAGAAATTCTCATGGACTGGTGTTGATCAAATCATGATTTTGTCAATTAACATATTGTAAAGGATTGTGGAATTAAACTTTTGTTTGGGTTTCTCTGCTCTCTCTCTGCCGGCCAGTAGCAGTTGAACGTGACGTGTAAGAATATGCAAGTCCGAATACTGGAGCTCATACCAAGCGTTACAGACGAGAAACTTATAGGACAATTACTGATTGTCAACGATAACATGAACACAACTTTTGCACAATATCACAGGTAAGAAAATTCTCATTAAATATTGTTATGAATGTATAAAATAATTGTGTTAAAAATGAAGTTTTGATGCTTGACCTGTAGCTGTGCTGTGATAATAAGGTGAAATAGATTAATTGGAAAACACACACAAACTCTGATGTGCACACTTCTTTCTCTGTCTTATGTGGGTATGTTTTAACATTATGATATATTAGCTCATTTTTTATTTCATCTTTTTTTTAGTTTTGAAAAAAATCTCAAACAACAGAGCAATGTACAACAGAGCAATGTACAGTCGGTAAGATAAACATATAAGAGGCTAAATGTGCAATAATGACTAATAATAATAAACATTAATGTTCTTTCAATGCATTATTACAAATATATATATATATTTACCTCAGAGCACGGCGAAGGCACATGTCATTGATTTTGGTGCCATTCCTAACCAACTAATAGCAGGAAATGCACCTCAAAGTGTCGTCAGCCAATCAACAGTCAACATGCTGTCCAATCAGATGGCAGGATTGAGTAAGTTCAGTTTTGCATACATTTTTTAATTATTCTTGACGTTTTACTTCTGTCTTCATAGTTAATTATAAGAGCCATTTATATTATTATATTAACTCACTGTTAAGAGGAATATCTCCCTTTTTGGTTGTTATAGATCATAACGCCCCCCAGTGATAGAAACTAAACAAATTCTAAATGTGGCTTTTTTAAATACTGGTTTTAAATGTGTTATAAATGTTAAATAAATGCATGGTTTCTAATATTTATTAAAGTTATATGCGTAATTGTTTATTTAATTTTGGATGTTCGTTACACAGGGACCTATTATTTTATCAAAGGTGCTCTAGATATAAAACATGCTTTAAACTGTTTTGCCGTTAACACATTTCTTTGCTGTATCTTTTTTATAGGTACAAAAACAGAAGACTTTACCCAAAATAAAAGCAGCACATTACAAAGAAGGTAGGAGCCCATACTTGCAATATCTTTCCAATAGAATAGGATAAAAACATTTGAATTAAAGGATGAGTGGTACATATGCGTCACTGTCATGTTGGATTATTGTACGCAATTGTCAAGATGTTGCAGTGCGGTTGCTAGGCTGTTCTAGGAGGTCTCTGGTGCGTTTTTTACCTAGCAAAAGAGCACCACCATCACGCCGAGGATGGCTGCTAGTGCGTTTAATTCAGTGTTTTGTCTTTCTTGTTTGTTTAGGAAATGTAACTATGGTAGGCCGGTCTTGCTGTGTTAAAAACTGCAATAGCATTACGCAGAGTTATGCTTTCGATTTCTTCATATGTCAAACAAAACAAGTAACGGTACATTTTAAAAACAATTAAAGCAGAGTATGATCCTCCCAAGATGGCGGCGCCACTGCTACAGGGCATGACGTCAGCTTAACATTTTATACAATATTATTCCTTTTTTTGTTTTTGTGTGCTTGGTTGACAGTTCGGAAAACCTTGTAGCATATGATGGTCTGACTTCCAATCCCAGAAAGCCACAGGACACCAGCGCGGTAAGCATCTTTGAAAGATTTACTCTTAAGAAAAGGATATCATGTTTGAACTAATGCTTTTAATGCATCTCTTTGCACTTTGAAAGATTTTGCAATTTGTATATGTTCTTTGTGTAACAGCGATTAGGTTTTTTGGTTATGTTAACCTGACACTGGATGCCATCAAATGTGTGTCCATCATTTTAAAAGGTTGTCTGTCTATGTTAAGGATTACAATGTAGACACCACCGCCCTCGGCAGCTCGCCTCAATTTCATTGGATGATTGAAAAGGGAATGGTGGGTCTGATTGGCTGATAAGGCTGTCAGTCTGCAGCATGACATGAGTTTGTGTCATTTCTGATCTGTGGTCATGATAAAGAAACATCCTATTTTAGATCAAATCTGAGATCTTGAAGACACATTGGTTGCTGTACAGATAAGATGGGATGTTTCTTTTTTTTCAGCCTTTTAGGGCTGTTTTCATTTTATTTTTGGTCAACTTTATTTCTTTGTGTTCCTCTGCATCCTGCATGTTTGGAAGAGCTGTGGTATCATTATTTGCTGAATGGATTTTTTGGCTCTTTGGTGTTTCATTTATTCCATATTTCAGGCCTGCGTCATGACAGATTCATATTCAGTTTTGACTTCTTTTCCAATCCAACATAAGTGTTCACCAGTCCTGAACCATAATCATTTTTCTTTTTACAAAACAAAAAAGCAGAAAGAAGGCATGAAACTCATTTTACAACACATCTCATTAACAAGATTGCTAGTTGGTGTAAATTAACATAGCATTACTTTTTTGGCTGCTGTCAGATCCCTGTGGATCAGATTGACATGATGGACGACATCGAGCAGTGGCTTAGTGTGGATGTAAGTAACCTCTATCCAGTCACACCTGTCCCGCACAAATGCTCCTGTAATGTTCCTGTTTGGGTGTTTCTCCGACCCAAAATGTCTTGTAAAAATGTAACTGGAAATAAAAATTTAATTGAGAATGGCAACCATATATAAATACTTTTCAGAACTCACAAACACGTTTCTGGTACACATGTCGAATGTATAGAATAATGCAATGTAGGTCGCTTTGGATAAATGCATCTGCCAAATGCATAAATGTAAATGTACATGTTCTGTATGAACAGAACGG
This sequence comes from Triplophysa dalaica, assembly GCF_015846415.1. Classification (NCBI taxonomy): domain Eukaryota; kingdom Metazoa; phylum Chordata; class Actinopteri; order Cypriniformes; family Nemacheilidae; genus Triplophysa; species Triplophysa dalaica. The sequence goes on from NC_079548.1 coordinate 6,173,605, forward strand.
TATTGGACAACTAATGTCTATCATCTCACACAACGCGAGAGCTGTTCTCAAAAAACACGGTTCATTTGTGTCTTGCGTGTTTTAACAGAAACTGAGAAACATTCAAAAGTAGGGCTGAAACGATACTGGGATTACACAAAACAGGGTTCACGAATGAAATTTAAATTTAAACAACATTTATTTACAAAACGGTATCCATTTTTAATAATGTAAATAATAAAATATTACATAGCTCTGTCACTCAGAAAGAAAACTTATTTCTAACCAAATGAAACTAAGAATGGAATTAAAGAAGGCACATGAAAATGTTGTTGCAGGTCTCGTTATGGCAGCTCAATGAAATCTTAGGCGTTTTTTAACCAGAGAATTTTAATATAATTTAATACAATTTACAAAAGATGTATAACAAGTGCATATGTGAATCTTGTCAATTAAACTAATGACATTAATTAAGAAAGATCATTGATTATTATCAAAATATTATTTGATTTATTCATACTTGAAGTTAAGAATCGATTGTGCATTGATGTGTTTTTCATGCATTTAATATCTTGTTATTTCTGTTCTTGTAATACAGGTGGAGGATTCAGAGGGGGTCACTGAAGGTAATCTACTTTCTAAAAATACTGACAGCTGAAGAATAGCTTGATCTGTTCTTTTGAAATGAAAAGCAAACCTTAAACTCTTTTAGATCTAATTTATAAATGTAGTGTATTTTAGCTAATACTCATGTCAACATATTTAAATCGTTCTGCAGCTATTTTTCTGATATTTCCTAAATTCAACACACAGAAAGGACACATATCTCATCCGGAATGTAAAATATATATTAGCTTAATGTTTAAATATGAGTGGATAAGTGGCAGGTTTGTAATGCAGTTAATTTAACAAGTAATCTCCTGAAAAATAAGTTACTTTAGCAAACCCTTACAGATTTGTTAGAGATTAATTCCAGTGTCTCTCTCTCCCTCTCCTAGAGTTCGATAAATTTTTAGCAGCAAGAGCGAAAGCAGCGGAAAGTCTTCCTTCAGTAAAGGAGTCACTCCATAACCCAGACTGCTCACAACTGTAGTTCTGTACTAGCTTTAAGTCAATTTTAAGTAAATTTGTCCATAGTCAGTTTAAACAACATAAATTTTAGTTACAGCCCTGTTTACACCCCTGCTGCGTCAATAACCTGTTTTCAACATTGCGTTTTGCACACACATGTTTAGTTATAAGTCCCTTTTAGGTTTATAATGTATGTTTTTAGTTAATTAAGCATGCAATGGTTATAATATTTTGTTCATCTTTTGGAGAATGGTTCTATGGTAAAGCATGATAAATGCTTTTTTTCTTTATTTAATATTCGTTAGGATAAATCATTGATGCATATACACTGTATATATATATAGGCTAACATTTTATTAGGCTACTTTAAAAGAGGTGGATTTTACAGTAAGGAAAGTGTAAAATGTATGTTGTTTTATTTTCTTAAAATAAATGCTGTTTATTTCTGCAGACCTGCACTACTTGAATGTTTAATTCTCAAATTCTTGTTAAACGTTTAGGGGTTATGTTACAGTATATTCAATAAAAAATTTTTTTTTATCTTTGAGTGTTGATGGGTATGTACAACATTTGCATTAATATTATATTAAACATTTAAATAACTAGTGAGTTTCTGACATGTAAAGTTACTCATAATAATATATAAAAGTGACCAAAAATTCCAATTACAGTCATTGAAGTATGCCAGGGCTGTCCAAAGTCAGTCCTGGAGGGCCTGTGTCCTGCAAAGTTTAGCTTCAACCCTAATCAAACACACTTGAACAGCTAATCAAGGTCTCACAAAGCAGACTAAAAAACTTCTAAACCGGTGTGTTGAGCCAAGTTGGAGCTAAACTCTACAGGACCGACATTGGACATCCCTGAATTATGCAAATGCTACTTCTAAAGAAAAACATCAACTGCATCTTGTACACCATTTCCGTTTACATTCACACATTGACACAAGACGCGCTTTTTTGTGGGTGCTGCATGCCCTCCAGTATAATATTCCATTGACGCAATTGAACAGATTTGTATCTTGTGCTTTAATGTAGAAAACATAAGACATTTAAGCATCTGCATTACAATAGCAACAAATAATAAACATACGTACTGTATTGGCAAATGGTTACAGCTGCAAACCATTTTGAGGAGATACTGTACTTTTTACAATTAATGTATTTTTATCTAGTCTATAAAAAATGACATCATAAACCGTCCTACGGGCTTCAATGATATCAGAAATGTAACTGTAGCTGAGAAATAGCTAAAAAAAAATACACTTTTAAAGAGAATAAAAAAATGGCATACCCAATAGTTGCATAGCATGATAAACATTAATCAAACTTAAATGTGTGGGTGTTTTAGTCAATTATATTGCTTTGTTAGTTTTGGCCTGTTTCCAAACACAACTTAAGTAGATTAAGTCTAATATTTAATAAATTCTGATAATATACACATCGAACAACATTTAAAACCTCACATATACATATGCATCATATGAAAAGGCACATTTACATTAAACTTAAGTGCAATCGTAGTACAGCAATAACATTCAGACATTTCAATATTCATACAAGGACCTACATAAGCTTCTATAACAGATTCTTAATTAGACTTGAACAAAAAAAATGTACCTCCAACTTTTTGTAAACACCAAGTTTTAAAGGGGTCATATGGCACGGATACATGTTTTTCTGTGTCTTTGGTGTGTTATAAATTGCCCATGCATGTATTAGACATGTACTTCAATTAAAAATTCAAGTGTCGGAAGAAAAGATTAATTCTATCTAAAAGCAAATGCTCACCCAGACCTGCCTGAAACTCCTCATGTAAATATTCTACACGTTTCAGAGAGGCGGGGCAAAGAAGAGATACAAAAGTGCACTGTCTGTGGCAAATACAGCATTGTTGAACCCAAAAATGTGTATACACATTGCATTACATCTAAAACCAACGATAATATTCGTTTTAGCCGTGTGGTATGACCCCATAAACAACCCGGTGTAAATGGACCTCACACTATTCGCCAATGATTAAATTCAAGGAATACTTTAGCATATGTCCCCTTTTACAAGTATTAATACCTTGGAAAATGGCATTTAATACTCTTTTAAAGGGCCTTCATTTTCTCTCAATTGATTGATCAACTTTTAATAGTTTTTAATACCCCGTGGACACCCTGGCCTAACACGATACCTTAGAATACATTTATGTTACACAGTATGTGTGTTCCCGGGGTATTAAATCAACAACATTGGTGTTGCAAGCACCATGCTTTCCAGTGACAGGTACAGGAACATAATTTCAAGTGTAAAGTAATGCCCTGAGTGTCGTCTATCCAGTGAAAAAAAAAAAAAATCACAGTTAAATTTGAATCACAGTGACTTAATCCATCTCTACCTCTTTTTAACCCTGCTGCTATTAGGCATTCTAACAGCCGTATGTAACTTTTTTTGGTAGAAATGTATATTCTGGAAGACAAAGAGCATTTATGTGTAAACTTTAACAGTGCATAAACAAGTTGAAAAAGAATGATTATGAATGTCAAACTAACCGTTAACAGTAACTTGAAGGAGTAGTTCACTTTCAAAATAAATTTTCATGATTTACCCCCATGTCATCCAAGACAAAAATTAAGGTTTTTGATTGAATCATTCCAGGATTTTTTTTATCCATATAGTGGACTTCTATGGAGTCCAAATGGTTGAAGGTCAAAATTACAGTAAAGAAAATCATGGAATGTTTTCATTGAAAAACCTTGGTTTCTTTTCGACTAAGGAAACAAATATATAAACATCTTGGATGACATGGTGGTGAGTAAATAATCATGAACATTTATTTTGAAAGTGAACTACTCCTTTAAAGCAAGCACAGTTTTGTCATCTAACATTGTCTTCATATCAGGGACGCAAACCACACGACATTGCTACAGTGCAAGTCACATGGGCAGTCACAACTTTCATCAAAAAAAAGGCATACCGGTTTTTCTGTCATCTGCCACCTCTAGGTAGGGGTGACAGGGCTTGACATTAACCTTTTTGCTCACCAGCCAGTGGCTCGTGGTTTCCCAAAGTTACTAGCAACTCAATATTTCCACTGGCCACAATTTTATTGTTGGGAAAATACTTTACATGATTAAAGATAATTTTGGCCTGCTAAAAATTACTTGATTTAGAATCATTTTGCTTGATTTAGCTAGATTTAAAACCCTTTCAAATGCAGATTTACCACCCAAATATATCTGCTGGTATATACCACAATACTTAGTCATACATCCACACATAGTCTATAAAGGGTCTATTTTTCTTCCCAATAGCTGGTGCTTTGTCCTTCAGGAGCCGCATTTATCGACCACATATTGTCACCGAGGTCGTCTCATTTCAGGTAAAAAAAACATAAAATTAACACTTATTTCTCTTAAAGTCCATATTGCAAGTAGATGTTTTTTATAAAATTAATATATAACCTTGTTTAAAAAGTACCATATGAAAAGTTTATGCCGGATTTTTTATGCTTATCAAAATTTAAGGCCGCAAATTTAGGGAAGTGACTTTCGGGATTTTAGAAGTTACCATTTCTTTTTTTCAACATTGAGTCATTTGAAGTCACTAGAGGGAGAAGAGTTCAGCAATTTGCCTTTGATCACTGCAGAGTATTATCGTATTCAGTTAGAGCGTAATTTTTCATCGTTATGGTTAATGATTGTATTTGTAGAGGTTGGACAAAATCTTTCCTGTCGGGAAATCATAAGATGTAATCATTGTACTTTCATTCTTACTTGAAACGTAATAGTTGATGTCCTGAAATAAAACCTGAAATAAAAAACCTTGGTGACATATGCAGCCGACATGTGCGACCACCGTAGTTCTTTTGAGAAAACTACAATTATAAAAAAATTATATTTAACCTTCCAAAATGGCTGTGGGAGTGGCTTAAAATACCCACATTTGTGAAGTGTTAATGTCAAGCCCTGTACACAACACACTGCTTAGATGTGCACAAATAATAAGACCTTTGTGGTAGTCTTGGCAACGATGTAGAAAAGTTTTCACATAAATTCATGTGAGAACTTGACTGCCCTTTCTCTGTTTATGGAGTTCTGCACTGACATTTGCTGTACTAGTTCCACATTTTGATTGTGTGGCACTCACTACAAAATCATATGTCATACATCCCAGAGTATGTGAGTGCTCAAGACTGGCTCAGATCATGTGGCAGGAAACCTTGGAAATCGTCGTCAGAAGGAACGCATACAGTAGAAGGCAGCGTTTCATGAGCGTTACCCTCCTCAGGTCTGTTCCACACACACAGTATTAAATTCTGCACATCCACAGGGAGAAAAATAGTGCAGTTGCTTCTTCATCATGGCAGGAAAGTGCAGGTGACATGGTCCAAGTGTTAAGACATCACTCCCAAAGTTTCAGAATAGTTAAGTGTGCTTCCAGTTAATCGTCGGACCTTGTGTCCGTGTGGACAGTAGCACAACTGCGCTTCAGGTTACCCGAGTTTTAGTCCTGGCTCGAGGCCCTTTCCCAGCCCCACCCCCTTTGCTTCCTGTCCTCTCTATGATTGCACTGTATAAAATAAAGGCAAATAGTAAACCTGGTCAAAGTAGTTTCAAGTTTGGCTGTGGAACAGGCATATGATGGCTGGGGTAGACAAATTCATCTTCATGGTCATCTGTTTGAGAAAGGAGGTAAAGAGAACAACAGCAACATTTTTCATAATATGTGTCCTTGTGTGCCTTATTTCCATTGTTTATACTGTAGATAAAATAACTGTATTTAGAAAATGTGCCGTTTAAGTGGTATATTTTTCCCAATTTGCATTAGTGTTCCAACTGTCATAAATTTCTTACCACGAACTAAACTCCACTGTCATGTCTGAAATTTTCAAACCATGGGCGGACAGAGCTCTGTGATGTTTCCTCCACAGACAGCTTTATTCCTGGTAAATCATTGTTAAAGAAAATTCATTTAGTTTCATGGTCTTTATAAAGATTGACTATGAAGAATGGCAACAATACTTTTCCATTTGAATTACACTAAATTGTCAAGTTTATTTGGTAGCATTATCATAGTCTGCCCACAGTCTGTAAAAGTATTTTTACAAATGTTTATACATTATATTCCAATTCCCATGCTCATGTCACGATTCACTAACTACTTATCTGTTAGGTTACAGGATCGATCATGTTTGTCAATGACGTATAAAGTGTTGTCTTATGACATCTCAGATCTCACCGCAATTATCTGGCCCACGGCGACAGAGTCTCCAATCCTGAGCAGAAACCTCCAGACACGAGCAAGTGTGTGGTCTGCGGTAAGAAGATCATAAAACATAGTTAATGGATAACTTCCGAATACCTAACATGTCGAAAAATACATCAACATAGCTCAATAACGATTATCGTTGATTACCACGGTTTCATTTTCTTAAGGGCATCGCTGGACCGTCGGTCGCCATTACATTGCAGGTAACGTTCCCCGAAAAAGTCACATCTCGGAAGATTTTTTTAAATGTGATATTTAGTCGGGTGAAACCGGCCCAATAAATGTCAACTAACTTGCTTGTTATTACGGCAGGTGAATTGATAAAAGTTGCATCCCAGCAATGACGGATGAGAAAAGGTTATCGTGCAAAGCTGATGTAATAACTCACCTCTCTGATTAGTTTCCATATCTTTATAAAGCTTCTCGTTAGATGTTTCGATCTCCGTTGTAAGTTACACTTTGGTAAGAGTATGAACGTACGTATGTTCATATAACGTTAAGCTCATACAGAAGCGCGCACCCGTGTGTTTCTCAAAACTGGTCGGCGCGTCATTAAAAATGAGTGAAAGATGAGAAAAAAAGGGCGGTGCGTTTGTCCTTATATGGGAAGTCAAGCAGGAGAATAAACCAAGGCACAAGATACAATAAAGTGTGCGAAGTACCGTTAAAAACACAACCGTTGTGCGTTGTTTGAATGACCCACAATGACTTTAGTCACAAAGTTACTTGAGTAACTTTAGTAACTCATATAATGACCAACAATTCCGCCATTGAGAATTCATTTCACTAAACCTGATCAAATTGAAAGTACTTTCGTCTCAAATCAATAACGGTCAGTTGAGCAGGTGAGGTGCTTACCTTTTATACATATTCCCCTCATGAGTCATTCAACAAAGTGTAGCAAAAAGGAGCTGCACGAGATCAACTTATTGTCGTGTTTGTATAAGGTAAAATGTAACCATAATAAACATAATGAATCCTTGTTGATCGCCATCTTTGCTTCTTTTGTGTCTTTAACAGTTGCTCCATTGCACTGCTTAAAAACGAAATAAACAGATATTTGGGGAAAGTCCTCCTGAGTTCAGTCACTAAGCTTCTTGTTGCCGAAAGGCGCTTTCGTTCCCGCGCTTTTGCGTCTTCTTCTTTGGTTACAAATAACATAGAGGTGCATTGCGCCACCATCATCACGGAGGAGGAACAGCGTATCGTCGTGTCAGCCTGAATTAAAATCGAATACAGTTTTTTACTAAATCCACTTATATATTCATCTATTTATTTTATCATTTGTATTCGCTTTAGAAATCAAGCATATTGAACAAGCGGACGTTTGGCTATTTTGGATGATTTCGGAGCATGTCGATGGGCCGATGACGTCATCGCCTATAATTCAATGTCCATCCATCCATCCATTTTCTACCGCTTATCCGGGGCCGGGTCGCGGGGGCAGCAGTCTAAGCAGGGATGCCCAGACTTCCCTCTCCCTAGCCACTTCCTCCAGCTCTTCCGGGGGGACACCGAGGCGTTCCCAGGCCAGCCGGGAGACATAGTCCCTCCAGCGTGTCCTAGGTCTTCCCCGGGGTCTTCTCCCGGTGGGACATGCCCGGAACACCTTACCGGGAAGGCGTCCAGGGGGCATCCGGAAAAGATGCCCGAGCCACCTCAGCTGGCCCCTCTCGATGTGGAGGAGCAGCGGATCTACTCTGAGCTCCTCCCGAGTGACCGAGCTTCTCACCCTATCTCTAAGGGATCGCCCGGCCACCCTGCGGAGAAAGCTCATTTCGGCCGCCTGTATCCGGGATCTTGTCCTTTCGGTCATGACCCACAGCTCATGACCATAGGTGAGAGTAGGAACGTAGATTGACCGGTAAATCGAGAGCTTCGCTTTGCGGCTCAGCTCCTTCTTCACCATGACAGACCGGTACAGTGACCGCATTACTGCAGAAGCTGCACCGATCCGTCTGTCAATCTCCCGCTCCATCCTTCCCTCACTCGTGAACAAGAACCCCAGATACTTGAACTCCTCCACTTGAGGCAGGAACTCTCCACCTACCTGAAGTGAGCAAGCCACCCTTTTCCGGCTGAGAACCATGGCCTCAGATTTGGAGGTGCTGATTCTCATCCCAGCCGCTTCACACTCGGCTGCAAACCGTCCCAGTGCATGCTGAAGGTCCTGGTCTGATGGGGCCAGCACGATGACATCATCCGCAAAGAGCAGAGATGCAATCGTGTGGTCACCAAACCCGACGCCCTCCGGCCCCTGGCTGCGCCTAGAAATTCTGTCCATAAAAATTATGAACAGAACCGGCGACAAAGGGCAGCCCTGCCGGAGTCCAACATGCACCGGAAACAAGTCTGACTTACTGCTGGCAATGCGAACCAAGCTCCTGCTCCAGTCGTACAGGGACCGGATGGCCCTTAGCAAAGGGTCCCGAATCCCATACTCCCGGAGCACCCTCCACAAGATGCTGCGAGGGACACAGTCGAATGCCTTCTCCAAATCCACAAAACACATGTGGATTGGTTGGGCAAACTCCCATGAACCCTCCAGCACCCTGAAGAGGGTATAGAGCTGGTCCAGTGTTCCACGACCGGGACGGAAACCACACTGTTCCTCCTGAATCCGAGGTTCTACTATCGGCCGGATAATTCAATGTCTATTATTAAAACAATTAAAGCAGCACAAACGTTTTTTTACGGCACAAACCAGCACAAACGATTGAGGCTATTTTGGGCGAGTTTTTGAGCATGTCGGGGGGCTGGTGACGTCATCGCCTATAATTCAATGTCTAATATTTAAAAAAACCTTAGAAGCACAAACGCAACTTTTCGCGGCACAAACGGAGCACAAACAAGCAGGACTATTTTCGGTGGTTTTGGAGCATGTCGGGGGGATGAGTGACCTCCGAATGACCTAAAATTATTCTTCTATTATCTGAAAAACTGAAGCAGCACAAAGATTTTTTTACGGCTCAGACCAGCACAAACGATTGAGGATATTTTGCAAATGTTTTGTGTTGGGAGGGGGGCCAACTTCACGCAGGTAAGGTAAATTTGCACCACTCGATTACTGTTAAGTTCACATCACAAGTAAAGTTAGGGTAGTTTGTATGACTTAAAGTGACCCTTACATGTTTATTTATATCTCGACTAAACCATTCTGACCAAAGTATCAACTTTTCTCCAATATAACATGATCTGCTTTTCTGGGACCGCACTTCTATCTCCAACCAATTCTAGCTACTTAGGGTGTTTTAAAGGTTTATTAACGTTACACACAAATACTTTATTTCTTAAAATGAATCTTATTGCTAATTCTAAAAGATTAATTTTGAGTATTTATTGTGACTAGCTATCATGATATAACAACACAAGTAAAATAAACAAATATCATAGACTAGCCTTTTCAGTTAATAGATGAAGTTAACCAAATTTCAAGTAGAGAGAGAAGACGACTCAGAGTAGATTTAAGATGGTGTATATTTTATAAACTGAGCTCTTTCCTAGAAATCACTTCATATAACATTTCATTATAAAAAACTAGCATGTGGGGTTTTAACTGTCAATTATTATAATGTCAAATGTAACAATTATAAAAAAAACGTCAAAATGAAGAGACTTTGTTTTAAATTTAAATATTTAGATTAAAATTTGATGCTCACACTCTTTTTTTGTCGCCCAAATTTCTGAAAGACACTTCAGTTGTAGTTAAAGACACAGTGTCCTAGAATTGCGTCCTCAGAACTGCGGTCCTGAAAGTGCAGGCTGAAGCAACACACTTCACTTTGACCTCTCTCATCATTGCGGTACAAATCTGGGGCACGAGATGGCGCTGTTCTCTTATCTCAAAGCTGTTAACTATAATATTCTTAGGACTTCTACAATATGTTTACAAATACTAATACCGACCAAAATCATTACATTATTGTACATGATGTTATGACAAATTAAAACTGTAAGCAAAAATATTTCTCAAAGATGTAGTAAGGCTAGAGTTGTAAGGCCTAGAGTAGAACATTCAATTGAAATTTAATCATTGGTCTATGGAACCGTGCCTTAGGTTGTTCACTATTCACTATATATTTAAATAGAGCAACATGTGTATAGTTCCCTCAAAGCCCACCAAATGATTCACAGTTCTATGAGTAAATCAGTTTCATGTTTTGTGGCTTTTTTAATTATTAAAACGAAATCACGCTTTTCACTTTAATTTAGTTTTAAAAGGAAAGGCATCTTATATTTCCCTCCAGTGTTTGGTATAGACAGAAAGGGTCAGACTTCAGGTTTGGTCCCCTTAGTAAGTCCCGACTATGTGATTCCAGTGCTTTTCAAGGGTACAAATAAATTTGGCTTTCATACTGTATACAAAAATAAGCATTTCTGTAAGATCTGTTCTATGAATCTCCATGTATTGATACACATAAAAGTAAAATACAATTGCTTCCTTGAAAATGTTCAAATAAGAAAGCAAAGAAACCTTTTTTAAATAAATATTGAAATAAAGCTGTGATGCACAGCAAAAAGTTGCTGGGCTTTATTTTACAAAAGCACAACTTTTTAAAATCACACATTTACATCTTGTAAAATATACAGTTTGTAAAAACTACAACCTGAAATACTGAGATGGGCAGTATTTTAATTACATGTATTTGAAATAGATATTTAATTACTTTTGAGTATTTTGTCATTTGTATTTTCCATAACAAAAAAGGTCAAATGTAATTTTTAATTAAATCCTTTGAGAGACTGTAATAATTTTTCAAATATGTAAAATTTAGTTTATTCTTGCGTACAATAATTTTAATCACCAGGCGGGGGTTCCGAAACTGTTCCGAAAGTGGTGGGGGAAATTTTGAAACCTAAATTTGTAATAAAATTTGAGCTATCAATAATAATTTGAAATGAACGGTTTGTGGCACAGCAAATGCAAGCTGAACACAAATAAAAAATATTATTAAAATGTATTTATTAAACAGTAAAAAAAATCAGGATTGTGGATTGGGAAACACTGTTCTGTACTATGGTGATCTTTCATTCCAGTAATAGGATACTTCACCCAATAATGACAATTCTCACCCTCAGACTGTTCCAAACATGTAGCTGAACACACAGAAGACATTTGGAAGGATCCCAGATATCAGAGTTATAGTTTTATTAATATTTTAAATTGCCGTCTTAATTTTAGTTTAAGTTTTAGAAATGTTGGCCTTTTAATAATTTATTGTGTTATTTTTAATGTTATAATTTTATGTTTAATTGTTATTATTCTACTGCTTTAAACTTTAACTTTTTTTGATTCTGAAAGTTATTCTAATTTTTTTATTTGATTTCAATGAACTGGAATGCTTTCAAAATTATTTTTTTGTAAACTCAAATAACCTTGGAACTAATTTCCCTTTACTACCATAGTAGGCAAAACAAGTACTATGGGAGTCAATGGAGAATGATATCTGACATAAGCTTAACAAACCCAAGTTATGCTAAAGTATACAGTACATGTCAGGCTTAATTTTTGATAGGGCACATGCAGTTCAATTGTGATTTTTGCCAGAGTTATAAAAAAATCTGCCTCCTGTCACAAAACGGTTGTGAGCAAGACGGAAACCAAATGCAGGACATCGAGTTACCAGACTTTATTAACAAATCAAAACCCACGAGGGGGAAAAAATAACAGTGAGCTTGAAAAATCCAAAAACCCACAAGGGGCTTGAGAACCAAACAATACGAAGATGCTTGAAAATATCCCACACGAAGAGGCTTGGGGAATAAATAATCCAAGACGTACAATATGAACAAGAATAAACACTGAACCGACCAGCTGTGAGGGAAACAAAAGTACTAAACAGGGACATGATAACGAGGAGAGATTGCACAGGGACGGAGACGGGCAGGTAACAAGACTAAACACTAATGGGAAAACTGGCGGGAAGAAGAAGGAACAGGTAAGGGAGATGAAACACTAATGGGGCACTAACGGAGAAACAAGGGGGTAGAGCTAAACACGAGGCGAACTATCAAAACATACATATATCTTATTTAATAAATAATGTTAAATAATTGATGTATATACACTATGTATATAGGCTAACATCTTATTAGGCTACTTTAAAAGAGTTGGATTTTACAGCAAGGAAAGTCTTAAGTTGTTTAATTTTCTTAAAAATAAAAATGCGATTTAATTCTGCAGACCTGCACCAGTTGAAAGTTTAATTCTTACATTCTTGTTTAAAGTTTAGGGGTTATGTTACAGTATATTCATTAAAATTAAGTAACTTAAACATGTTTGAGTGTTGATGGGTTTGCATGTGTACAGCATTTGCCATAATTTTATATTACAAATTTAGTGACTGACATGTTTTGCTACTCATAATATAAAAAGGACTGAAGAAATCTAATTATGCAAATAATACTTTCAAAGAAAAACATCAACTCCATCTTGTACACCATTACTGTCTACATTCACATCTTGACACAAGAGGCGCTAATTTGCATGTGCTGCATGCCCTCCAGTATAATATTCCATTTTAATGCAATTTAACAGATTTGCAGCTCTCCATTGCAGAAAACATGAGACAAAAGGAACTGCATTACAATACCAACATAAATAAAAACACATACTGTATTGGCAAACCATTAAAGGTGCATAACTTGTTCTGAGAAGACACTTACAATTAACGCATTTCCTTCCAGTCTTTTAATTTAATACAAGTTTGAAAAATGACATCATTATCTGTCCTAGGGGCTAAGATGACATCAGAAAGGTTAATGTAGCAGATAAATAGTTCACAAAGCACACTTTGAAACAGAGTTCAAAAAGTCATGCCCAATAGTCGCAAAGCAAAGTTTAAGCTTTAAATCAAACTTAATTTAACTGTGTATGTGTTTCTGTCACATGTATGGCTTTGTAAGTTATGCCCACAGTTTCCAAACAAAACTTAAATAAAATCTAATATTTAATAAATTATTCTGCTAATATATGTCGAACAATATTTAAAACAGTCCAGTATACATATACATCATATCAAAAGGCACATTTACATTAAACTTAAGTGCAATTGTAGTACAGCAATAACATTCAGCATTCAGTTATTTCAATTTTCAAATATCTCTTAAAAAAGCTACTATAATACATTCCTAATTAGACTTAAATAAAAAAAGATTGTTCCCTGTAAACCAACGATTAACACGACAAAACATAGTAATAGTCACGTTGCAATGTGCCACTAACCATCTGACAGAAAAATATTAAACTGGACGGGCTTAACGCCAGTAGGATGGGCGTACCTGTCAGTACAATTGCTTTGGACCCTGATGTTACATTTAAGTCACACGCTTGCAGTATTTGTCAAATCACTACGCACTGGTTAACTGGCCAATCATAGAACACCTAGCTTTTCAGAAAGATGAGCTTCTTAAAATATCCACACCTTTCAGAGAGGCAGGGCAAAGAGGAGATCGAAACATGAAAGGTTTAAGGTTCAACAACTCTGTATTTTTCAAATACTGTGCATTACATATAAAACAAATGATAATGTTCTTTTTAGCCGTGTCATATGTACCATAAAAAACCTGGTGTAAATGGACCTGCCACTCACCAATGATTAAATTAAGGCAAACTTTAGCATATGACATCTTTGGACAAGTATGGAAAGATACACAATTTAATACCTTGGAAAATGTTATTTCATATTTTTTTAAGGGCCTTAATTTTCTCTAAATTGACTTTTCAACTTTGAAAACGTTTTATGAACCCACGGACACCCTAGCATACCATGAGAACTTGGAATACATTTATGTTACACAGTATGTGTGTTCCCTGGGTATTTAACCCACAACATTGGTGTTGCAGGCACCATGCTTTCCAGTCACAGCTACAGGAGCATAATTTCAATTGTTAAGTAATGCCCTGAGGGTCAACAATTTTGAGGAATAGCGCCGTTAAATATTAATCAGGGAGCAAGAGCCTAGTTCCAAATCGCTTCTTTGTCTTTCCACATCCAAAGAATCAACTTTGAACCAGAAAAAGTGGTTCTTATCTAGCACAGAAACGTTGCTGGGCTAGAAGCAAGAACTGCTTGCGTCAGGTGCTGGGCACGGGGTTACTGTGACCACTGACTGCCATTCTTGAAATTCAATTCACGATGGACGCGAAAAAAGCAACTGGTCTGTGGAAGAAACAAACAGTTTTCTTGCACTCTGGTCCTATCCAGATGTACGCTCCCAAAGCCATGAACATCACAAGCAAGGCAACATCCACAATTGTTGATGGCGTTTTACATTGCTTGGAAGATGAGTATGAACACGCTTCCTTGTGGCTCTCTAAACCGTGGAAAAGCAAACCTGTTCTTAGCTGGTTCACCAGTGGAACCAGCAATAGCACTAGCTCTGAACCAGGACTCTTGTTTTACCATGCAGCTATTAGGCGTTCTTAAGGCTGTATGCAACTTTTTTGGTAGAAATTGAAATTCAGGAAGACAGGAAGCATTTACATGCTCCTCACAGAAACAATAACGTAAGGCAAACAGGTTTTTTGTCATCTTCCAACTTTAGGTAGCAGTGTGCATACTTCACAATCAGGGCTTCACATTGACCTTTTTGCTCACCACCAACAGTGGCTTGTAGTTTTCCAAAGTGACTAGCAACTCAGCTTGTCACTGGCCACAAATTTTTTGAGGGGAAATTCAATTTAAACAATTAAGGTTAACTTTGGTTTAATTTTATTCAACCTGCCAAAATGGCGAGTGGGAGTGACTAAAATCGACCCGCATTCGGCAGGTGAATGTCAAGCCCTTTACACAACACACTGCTAAGATGTGCACTAATAATAAGAACTTTGAGGTACTCGTGGGAACAACGTAGATACGTTTTCACATAAATTCATGCGATAACTTTTCACTTGAATCTCTGTTTATACAGTTCTGCACTGACATTTGCTGTACTAGTTCCACATTGTGATTGTTTGGCACCCACTACAAAATCTTGTGGCAATAAAATCAAACCGGTTTGAAAATATCCCAGAGTATGCGAGTGCTCAACACTGGCTCACATCATGTGGCTGGAAACCTTGGAAATCACAGTCAGCAGGAACGCTTACAGTAGAATGCAGCGTTTCATGGGCGTTACCCTCCTCAGGTCTGTTTTACACACGCAGTTTTTAAGTTCTGCACATTCACAGGGAAAAAATAGTGAAGCTGCTTCTTCATCATGGTAGGAAGGTGAAGGTAACATGGTCCAAATGGTAAGACATCACTCCCACAGAGCCAGAAGAGTTTGGTGTGCTTACAGTTAAATCATCGGAGCCTGTGGCCGTGTGGACAGTGCTCCAGCCATGTAGCGCAAATGCGCTTCGGGCAACCCGTGTTTGAGTTCCGGCTCAAGGTCCTTTCTCGGCACCCACTTCTCAGTACCACTCCGCTTCCCGTCCTCCTCTACGACGGCACTGTATAAAATAATGGGAAACAGAAAAACTGTCAATTTAGGTTCACAATTGGCAGTGGAACAGGCATATGATGGCTCAGGTAGATGAATTCATCTTTATGGTCATCTGTTTGAGAAAGGAGGTAGGGAATGACAGCATTTCTCATAATATGTCCCGTGTCCTTGTGTGTCTTATTTCCATGGTTTATACCGTAGATAAAACTACCACACTGTATTTAAGAGAATGTCCTGTTAAAGCTGCATTAGTGTTCCAACTCTCATAGTTTCTTACCTTGAACTAAACTCCACGGTCATGTCCGAAATGTTTCTACCATGGACGGACAGAGCTATGTGATGTTACCGGCACAGAAAGCTTTATTCCTGGTAAATCAAAATTCATTTATTTCAGTTTTGGCATGGTCTTCATAAAGAACGACATGCAATAATGGATACTTTCCATTTGATCAACCCTATAATATGTAAAAGTGTATATAAAAGTGTATTTCGTATCATTATCAAACTCTGCAAACAATAAGTAAAAGTATTTTTACGAATGGTTAAAAAAAACTCATGAACTTTCAGATATCTCAGATATCTCACCAGAGTTATCAGGCCCGCGCCGACAGAATCTCCAAATCCTGCGCAGAAACCGCCACACACGCCCAAGTGTGTTATCTGCGGTAAAAAGATCATAAAACATAGTTCGTGATTACCAAACATCCCGAAAGAGGAATAAACCAAAATCACAACAACTTGTCCCGTTGATTATCAATAACGTATTTACTTTTCTTAATGTTATCTGTGTGACGTACCGTCGCCATTACAGGTACCTCGCCAAGTTTGCTCGCTAACATACTCCGAGTACATATTCTAAGTAGTTCAATGTCGTTTTTATATTTATTCGGGTGAAACCGGACAAATAAATGTGAAGTACTGGTTATAACGGCAGGTGACTTGATAAGTTACATCGCAGTAATGATGGATGAGGAACATTTTAGTGCGCAACCGTGTTGGTAAACATGACAGCAATGCTAATTTATATATATATATAATAACTCACCTCTCTGATAAGTTTCCATATCTTTCTTATGCTTCGCGTTAGCCGTTTCTGCGAGGTAAGTTTCACTTTGTTTAGTTCATGAACGTGTTCATTTCACGTTACGCTCATACAGCGGAGATGTTCGACTGTGTGAAGCTGCTGTCATTACACACAGCTACTTTACCAAAGGGCGGTGCGTTTGACCTAATATGGGAAGTCAAGCAGGAGGGCAAAACAACCAACAAACTAAACTCTTAACTTTGTCAAGTCCCGTTGAGACACGTTGTTTGAATGACTCCACAATGCAAAATAGGGGCATATTGTTGGTAACTTAAAATGAACAACAATTCCGCCATTGAGAACTAATTTCACTAAACCTGATCAAATTGAAAGTACTTTCGTCTCAAATCAATAACGGTCAGTTGAGCAGGTGAGGTGCTTACCTTTTATACATATTCCCCTCCTGAGTCCATTCAACAAAGTGTAGCAAAAAAGAACTGCGTGAGATCAACTTATTTTCGAGTTTTTATACGGTAAAATGGCACAATAATAAACATAAAGAATCCTCGTTGATCGGCATCTTTGCTTCTTTTGTATTTTTAAAAGTTGCTCCATTACGCTGCTTAAAAATAAGTTAAACAGAACTTTTAGCTAAGATATGCAGAGCTCTGTCACTATGCGGTTGGTGCCGACTGCCGAGACTCGCTGTAGTTCCCGCACTTTATCGTCGTCTTCTTCTTTGGTTCAGAACACAGAACGGCTAGGGTGCATTGCGCCACCTACATTTCGGAGAAGGAACACCGCATCACTGAAATAAATTGAAACGGTAGTTTCCGTCCACTCCTATATTCATCTCGTTATTTTATTTTTTTGTATGCGCCTTAATCTAGCATGTTGAACAAGTGGAGGTCTGGTGGTCCATCAAATTCGAACTTTTAAGCAAAAATATCTCTCAGTGATGTTGTAGGCCTAAAGTAGCACATTAAACTTGGCTCTTTATATTTTAAAGCTCTTGTTGACTGGAACAGAAAAGCCATATGGTAAGCATAAATGTGCTAACAACCGAGGAATTCATCTATTACTGTTACATTTCACATTTCCATTAGTCATTGGCAGTGGCGGTTTTAGGCACGGGCGAACAGGGCAGCCGCCCGGGGCGGCACATTTTCACGACACTTGGGGGGCGGCAAAAGCACTTGAAAAAGAAAAATAATCTGCGCCGCTAAACGGGTTTCTATTATCTATAATATAACTGTCTGTGTGGGGAATTGGCAAATTGCCGCCCCTGCTTGCTGAGAAGCGCTGAAGCTGTGTGAAAAGTGGAAAGGGGAGGGGCCGCGCCCGCGATGGACAGTTCAACTTTCCCAAAGGGAGTGAACAAGGAGGAGGGGCCATTTAGTGGGCTAAAGTCAGTCACACCTTGACTTTCTTCCAAATAACGCACATTTCATTCATAATATTAAAGCACTAGCCTATATTTTCCATGTTTTTTTTTCTGAATTGTGTGTGTGAAATGGCTATTAAAAAAAGGTAATCCAAAACGATTATGTGGAGGTGAAGTGGTTTAGTCTTGACTTCTGGTTGTGAGTGACAGTGTTGTGAAATCTGTTGATTGTCAAGTGCCAGATAAACACAGTGAGAGCGATGGAGAGAAAAAGGTTTAAGCCGTCAGGTGCCCAATATAGGAACAAATAAAAGTAGAAGACGAGAAAAGAGCAAAAGATAAAGGTATGCAACTACGTTCTCTCTGTATGATTACGGTAATGGTGTCCATGTCATCAATGAAGGGCTCATGTTAATGGGTGGTAACGTTAACTCTGACGTTTGTTAGCCTTCTTGCTATGATGCTAGCTATGCTTATACAACAATAATTCGGTCTTAACTCAACAAACACGAGATCTAATTTCACCATAAGATTGTGCTTTGCAACAAAACTGTTACAAGTAAAGTTATTATTTATTTCCATCATTGGGGTTAATGTTGGGCCCTGTAATTAGCCAACGAAATTAACATATGTGTAGGACGTTTCAAAGACGAACATTTGCTATTTGAACTTCCCAGATAGCACACAGACATCACGGAGACATCTATTTGATGTGTGTGTTTACATCTGGCAGACGTATTTTTTAGAGTGTTTGCTCATCTGCAATACGTCTAAAGGACGTTTCCTGTTAGAAGATGTCTTTAAGATGTAATGATTTAGAATGTATGTTAAACTGACATCTTATAGATGTCTATCAGATGTTAGTAAACAGCAGATGCTTTCCAGATGAAGTGATCTTTAACAGACATCTTGCAGACGTACGTGTGCTATCTGGGGTTGTATGCTGCCTGTTATTTTATTTTAATTTTTTAATGTGTATTGTTATTGGAAAATTTGACTTTTCTACCGTGCTGCTATATTTACCTCAAATCTGTTTAAAAAAACTTGTTAAGAGATTATACACCTCATAACGTTATGAAATTCGTGTTCTCATTCATAAAATTCTAACATAGAAGAGATTATAAAAAGAAAGAAATTAAGTATTGAAAGCGCCAGTAGGCGGCAGCGATTCACTGTTTTAATGAGTATACTTAAATTATTCATTCATCCAATTCGTTCAAAAATCAGATTATTTTAGGAAGAAAACAAACATCAATGTGAATACTTTTGTCATTAATAATTACAGACACTTTTTAAAAATGAACTAGCAAAACAGATGGGTGCTTTGGTAACTTTTTATACTGATAGTTATATATAAATACATTGCAATTGAATAGCTTGCTAACATATATGGTGTGTACTTATCTATTATTACACAATATTCTTATACCTCATTCTCAGTACATGCTTTATTTTTTTTTGCATCCCTCTCTGACTAGCAGTTTAATATAGTCTGCTGTGCAGCACTTCTATTCATTTTTGGCGTACGTTAAGTTACCCGTGTGCTCTCCCATTGAAACACCACTCGCGTTGTTTTGGTGAAAGTGCGACTCATTGGTTGGGCGTTACCAATCGGTTCAATGGAGGGGGAGTTTTTTTTGTCTAATTTATTATGACAAACTCATATTTGATAAGGAACAAATTTATCATCACGAAATAAAGTAATTCTACATATTTTTCATTTGATCTACTGTGATTTTCATTTTGAAATATTGGAGGGGTTGTAACTGATGGATTTGAATATTGGGGCGGTTACCTTCCCCCCATCCCCCCCACAAACTACGCCCCTGGAGGCAGTAACCAAGGAGCTAATTGTTCCTTAGATTAGATTAATATAGCGTCTAATGGGTGATGACAGACATTTGCCATGTAAGGGCCTGTTTATTTAAATTTGCAATTCATAAGAGTTATACTGTAGCCTACTGTCTTTTGATGTCAATTTCAATTGCAAATTCAAGGGCATCTTCCTTGAACTTATCACTTTTATGCATGATAAGGATCTATCAGAGATCTACTCCAACTTTTGGACTGTTCTCAGGATTGCACTTACTCTGACAGTCACTGTGGCTCAAGCAGAGAGGAGCTTTTCAAAAGTTGATCAAGTCATACCTGAGGTCAACCATGTCTCAAGAATGGCTCACTGGCCTTGCTATCATCAGTATCAATCACTCAATAGGGGGCAGATTTCGTATGATGACATTAATGATGATTTTGCATCAAGGAAGGCCAGAAAGGTCAGGTTTTAGTTTGTGTTTTCTGTTCTTAGTGCAATAGTGTAATAATTAGATTTGCTTTTGTGTGATGAAGGATTTGTGCTATTTAGAATATCTATTCTATATTTTATTTATATATTATTCTTAATATTTTATATTGTTGTTGTTCTCCGCTCGTGTTACATCATGATTGTACATATGTTGCAACTTTTATGTACATAGAGTATATTTAAATTCTGAAAACGTATACTGATTTGTGCAGAATTGTGTTAAAATGTTCTGTTGAAGGATTTGTGCAATTGAGAAATATAAGGTTTGTCTTACACTTATATAGTTATGGTAAAACATGGCTTTTTTTTCTCTCTCGGATGGGTGGGAGTAGGTGGGGGGGCACCCAGAAGGGATCTCGCCCGGGGAGTGATTCAATGTAGAACCGCCACTGGTCATTGGTCTTTAGAAACCGTGCCTAGTGTTGTTCCATATGAATTTTATAAGTAAATAGAACGACATGTGTACAGTTCCCCTCAAAATCCTTTCCAGAGACATTCAGATATTGTACCCGCAGTGTGAAGGAGTTACATTTAAAATTGATCTCTGCTTAGGATATTTCGAAACGATATTAAACATTTCGAACCATTACATTTAACCTCATTGGTCACACTAAAATCATGTCAAACAATGTTTATTTCAGTTGAAATCGGCCCAATAAATGTTAGCAACTGTTTAAAACTGCTAAAATCATCTCAAACAATGTTTATTTCAGTTCCTGCGCATTCCTGTCGTTCATATGGCGTTGTCGGCAGGATGGAATGACAGCTGAACAACCAGACTTGTGTACTTCAGAACTTCAGAAGTTTGCTGAAGTTTATATTAAGAAAACAAAAGATGGAAACGTGTTAATGGATCGTGAGATTCAGGGTCGTGATGAAGTCCATTACAAATATGTGGCTGCAAATGCCAAAGACATGTTTAAATGGTCAAAAGAGGTTGGGGATGTGAGAAAAGATCCGAGGGCAGCATTAGCTCGACTGGAAGCTCTTAAAGAGGTGTTTTCTCTGTCAGTAAGAGATGGGTTCAGCATAGTCTCAGTGAATCTGTCAGCCGCAGACAGAAGGAATTTGAAGGAAGCTCTTGGTGATGTTTTATATGATGAGAGCATGGCAGACCCTAGATCAGAGATAGAAGGATGGAAAAGGCTTAAGATGTGGTGCAGAAAAGCACAACAGCAAAAGGTCGACTGGAATGAGATTAGCAGATGCAAACAAAAAGCTAATGAGAATGTTGAGGATTACACTGAACGGATGTGTGAGACATTTTCAATGTTTTCAGGGCTAGATCAAAAGGGTGACCCTGTGAGCTTTATAAAGATCCCAGGAAAGGGAGGACCTTTCTTATCAGTTTGGCTTGATGGGTTACTACCTGAAATAAGAAAAGGTGTTTGTAACAGGAGGAATGAAACGTTCATTCCTATCGTTCCTGCGCATTTTTGCGTCTTCTTCTTCTTTGGTTGAACAGAACATAGAATGATATGGAAGCAAATAAGAGACATAATGTTTTGAAATTTAACAGCCTATGAATACTTGATTTTGAATTATTTTACTTTGGAAACCATGTACCTGAATTTATTTGTTTCGAATTTACCTCTATGAAATTTAAATATGAAAATTCTTGATTTCCAATTTAAAAACCTGAATTTAATGCTCACAAATTCAGATACAAAAAAAAAACTTACAGAATTTCAGATAAAATACATTCAGATTGATCAAATTTGATTGCTCTTATTCAGATCTCAAATTTCAAGTTAATACTTTTCAAAGAAAACATATGTCTAATTCGACTGCTCAACTTCAGATCGAAAAATTCAAGTTAAATATTCACATGGTAACATCCGGGCTACCCAGGATAGGAAAAACAGTTGAGCCCAGAGCCCATCTGCAATTGAACCGAACCATTGAACCGAACCATTGAACAGAACCGACGTCGGTCGAAAAATAATAATAATAATAGTTCCAAAAAACAATTAGCAACAACATACTTTTGTTCTGTAGAGTCTGATTGTACATAAACAGCAAACTTACCGGAGCGCCTTCGTTTTCCCTAGAAGTCATCTTCTTAACAGGTTTAATATCCGTGCCTTGGCCTCTTCTTGGATCATGACAGACAGTCAGGTTGTCGTGCTCTGATAGGCCGCTCGACGTCGGTTCATTGTTTCTGTTCAATGGTATGAGTCACAGGTTGCCGGTACGATTCTCAAGGCCGGCGGGTAACGATTCAACGACTGAGGTCCCCTTGAGCAAGGCACCTTACACCCACTTGCTCCCCGGTCGCTGCAGAGATAGCTGTCCACTGCCCTGGCTGTATGTTTGTTCACAACTTGCTGTGCGTGTGTTCCCTACTTTAAATGCAGAGGTCACATTTCGTGTATGGGTCACCATATCTGAAAAATAGGTCACTTTCATAAGATAAACGGTGAATCTTGACATTTCTAAACCTCAAATGTCATTACAGAAGTAAACAAAATAAACATTCAGCAAACGTGCAAAATGCCGACTCCAGTAATGGAAAATTGTATCAATGGGTCACAATGATTCAGTAATATTAAGGCAAAACATTTCCATTGTTAGCAGTTGTTGTTAAACTGCACTAAAACCTAACTAAAGACTGACCATTCAGATAAGTTCACTTTGCCTAGTACATCATTTTGTACAAAAGTGCATCATTTTTTTGTTAGAAACTTGGATGACATGCTATATGATTACCAAAGTTTACACAACAATTGATGCTATTGGTGATGATGGGTCCCCCAGAGCTTTTGTTTTAAAACAAACACTTTTGCAGTTAGGTTGATCATCCATTCATAAATATTGGTCATCTGAATGGGAAAAGAGGTGGAGAGGTCATGACCTATGAGGTCACATATTTTATTTAGCATAAATAATCATGTGTGCACTTTTTAATTGTATTGAGGTAATACAATTACTTGCCACATTGTAGGGTCATTGTATTCTAGTGAAATAACCATACCATGCACATTATCTTCTTCATAACTGTCAGACCATGAATAGACAGAGCTCCTGCCATGGTATAGTGGTCATGTTTCTTCCTCTGAAAGTTTTATTTCTGGCCAACATAAGTATAGTTTTTTTTTACATTTTGTAAAAATTGCTGACTTCACGACTTTCATTCATAACATAAACATTGCACATTGATCTGTAAACTATTATGTAGAATCAATTAAAAAACTCTGATGGAACTCATACTGTACCTTTACATTTCATAAAGCACTGACATTTACAGCATTGGACTATATAAGGTTTGTTAAATGACTTAAAGACTTGGGCCTGGTTTCATAGATAACATGTGCTTCTGGAATACACCCCTTTGCGAAAAAAGTCAATATTTTTTGTCACTCATTTCTGAAAGTAAAACCAATATATTTTATAGATTCATAGAGTGTTTTCTGAAGTCCATAGTCAACGTAGCCATCTACCAGGAAGTGTTTAAAACACGTCATGCTTCCTCCTGCTGACAAGAGTAATAGAGATACTGATTTCATTTTCCAGCAGGACTTGGCACCTGCCCACACTGTCAAAGGTACCAAAAGCTGGTTCAAGGACCATGGTGGTACTGTGCTGGATTGGCCAGCAAACTCGCCTGACCTGAACCCCACAAAGAATCTATGGGGTATTGTCAAGAGGATGATGATAGACACCAGACCCAAAAATGCAGATGACCTGAAGGCCGCTATCAAAGCAACCTGGGCTTCCATTGCCCCTGAGCAGTGCCACAGACTGATTGCCTCCATGCCACACCACATTGATGCAGTAATTCATGCAAAAGGAGGCCCAACCAAGTATTGAGTGCATAGAAATGAACATTCTTTTCAGAAGCCTGACATTGTTTAAAATGTCCTTTTTTAATCGATCTTATGTAATATTCAAATTTTCTGAGACAGATTTTGGGGTTTTCATTATCTGTAAGCATTATTCATCAAAATTTCAAGAAATGAAGGCTTGAAATATCTCACTCTGTTTAATAAATCTATATAACATATTGGTTTTACTTTCTGAAACGAATGACAAAAAATATTGACCTTTTTCACGATATTCTAATTAATTGAGATGCACCTGTATATTAAAATATACCAGTGCCACTGTTTTGTCTCAAGATGCACACCAGTAATGTCTTTTGTGCAAAGTCGACTTAAATATCCTAATTTAACCAAGGCATAGTCCTGGAGTTTTCCTCTAATGTTTTGTACATACTTCAGTTACACACCAGAGTAATGAGGTCCACAGCAATGCAGGAATCTCCAGATTCTTTGCGGAAACCTCCAAAGCCATTCAAATATGGTACCTGCAGTTAAACCTTGTTACCTTTAAAAATTATTTGTGCTTAGGATATTCAAACAATATTACAACCACATTGATAATACAAAAATTATCACGTTTGATGATAGCAAACCAAAAAGTTTATTTGCTAATGTCTACAGGCTCTTCAGTATCAATGTGGAACTTCACTTCCCTTTGACGTCATAGTTTTCTTTCTTGCCAACGTTACTACAAAGCAGGGAGCATTGTCATCACTAATTAAGTAAATTAAGCAAAAATATAACAATAAAATAGATAAATAAAAACAATCTTTAATTCGCATCGCAGGAAAAAAGTTTGGCTGTCATGTCATAGGCTGTTCATGCAGCATCTTTATCAGGGGTGCGCAAACTGTTTGTCCTTTTATAAGTTCATATGGTTTTCAAATATATTTTAAAACATAAATTATATTTTTATTATTTAGGGATTCCCTCACAAATCTCTGACATTTTTACATTTTAATGTAAAAGTATACTGCATATTTTTATGTGTAATACTATTTACCTTAAACAGTTATGCCAGACATCATCTACATGCATATATGCAAGTGATCAGTTTAATACGATCAATTACTTACCTCTGGTGTGAGTTTCCATAACTCTGTTAAAAGTAAGAGGAAGGATGTGAACTTAAACTAGCGAATTTATACTAGCAAGCGAGATTCTTTTGACGCGTCTGATGACGTTTGGGTGTACTTAGACACGCCATATATGGATTTTCCGTATGGGTTTGTTATGGATTATGACTTAAGTTCACTCATGGAACATTATTAAAAGAAAAACATTACCTAATATAAAGTAAGCAGTTGGGCCTGACATGTCGTGTCGAGTTGAATAGTCATTCACGACTCACGAGTCAATTCACGGACCATTTAATAAAACGCTATCTTGTGGCCTTTTGAGTTCTAAGATTTCAATCTCTTTGTATTATTCATAATAAATGTATTATTTTGGTATATTTCCATCCTTTTTCAAAGGTTGGCACTTGTCTTGAAGAGAAAAAAATAATTACTATATATAACTATTCACTAAAATGTATTTCTCAAGGTATAATAACAGTAATCATATTTACATTTATTTTAAAGGACCTTATCTGTACCATTCCCATTTTTATTGGGAATATGACAGTTTGGATCACCAAAAGACTACCAATAATATCTAACTAACCAACAAATTCACTGTATCGATTTTTTTGAACAAATTCAGAAGACAAGTTTATTCGTGATTAAATCTATGCTTGTTAAAAATAATGTACAGTTGAAAGAAAAAGTATGTGAACCCTTTGGGCTTACTTGGATTTCTTCATAAATTGGTCATAAAATGTGTTCTGATCTTCATCTAAGTCACAACAATAGAGAAACACAGTCTGCTTAAACTAATACCACACAAACATTATACATTTTCATGTTTTTATTGAACACAACATGTAAACATTCATAGTGCAGGGTGGAAAAAGTATGTGAAACCCTAGGCTAATGACTTCTCCAAGAGCTAATTGGAGCCAGGAGTCAGCCAACCTGGGGTCCAATCAATGTGATGAGATTGGATGTGTTGATTAAAGCTGGCCTGTCCAATAAAAAACACACACCAGTTTTGAGTTTGCTGTTCTGAAGAAGCGTTGTCTGATGTGAACCATGCCTCGCACAAAAGAGCTCTCAGAAGACCTACGATCAAGAATTGTTGACTTACATAAAGCTGGAAAGGGCTACAAAAGTATATCTAAAAGCCTTGATGTCCATGTGTCCACGGTAAGACAGATTGTCTACAAATGGAGAAAGTTCAGCACTGTTGCTACACTCCCTAGGCGTGGTCGTCCTGTAAAGATGACTGCAAGAGCACAGCGCAGAATGCTCAATGAGGTGAAGAAGAATCCTAGAGTGTCAGCTAAACACTTACAGAAATCTCTGGCACATGATAACATTTTTGTTGACAAATCTACAATAAGGAAAACATTAAACAAGAATGGACTTCATGGGAGGACACCACGGAGGAAGCCACTGCTGTCCAAAAAAAAAACATTGCAGCACGTTTGAAGTTTGCAAAAGAGCACCTGGATGTTCCACAGCACTACTGGCAAAACATTCTGTGGACAGATGAAACCAAAATTGAGTTGTTTGGAAAGAACACACAACGCTATGTGTGGAGAACAAAAGGCACAGCACACCAACATCAAAACCTCATCCCAACTGTGAAATATGGTGGAGGGGGCATCATGGTTTGGGGCTGCTTTGCTGCCTCAGGGCCTGGACGGATTACTGTCATCGATGGAAAAATGAATTCCAAAGTTTATCAAGACATTTTGCAGGAAAACTTAAGACCATCTGTCCGCCAATTGAACCTTAACAGAGGATGGACGATGCAACAGGACAACGACCCAAAGCATAGAAGTAAATCAACAACAGAATGGCTTCAACAGAAGAAAATACGCCTTCTGGAGTGACCCAGTCAGAGTCCTGACCTCAACCCGATTGAGATGCTGTGGCATGACCTCAAGAGAGCGATTCACACCAGACATCCCAAGAATATTGCTGAACTGAAACACTTTGGTAAAGAGGAATGGTCCAAAATTTCTCCTGACCGTTGTGCAGATCAGATCTGCAACTATAGGAAACGTTTGGTTGAGGTTATTGCTGCCAAAGGAGGGTAAACCAGTTATTAAACACAAAGGTTCACATACTTTTTCCACCCTGCACTATGAATGTTTACATGTTGTGTTCAATAAAAACATGAAAACGTATAATGTTTGTGCAGTATTAGTTTAAGCAGACTGTGTTTCTCTATTGTTGTGACTTAGATGAACATCAGAACAGATTTTATGACCAATTTATGAAGAAATCCAAGTAAACCCAAAGAGTTCACATACTTTTTCTTTCAACCGTATATTCAACACATTCATTAATTAATACATTATATATATTAATATATATCTATATTTTCTCCATTAATCAATCATTGGAGTTTGGGTTTATTTATTAGATATTATTTAATAGAATGATCTTGCTTGTTCTATAAACACCATACACTGTGCGGTGTTATATAATTCAATTCAAATTTATTTATATAACACATAAAAATCAGAAAAAACTTGCAAAATAAATTTACTTCACTTGCTTTGCAAACTTCATAAATTTGTGAACTCTTCACACTTTGGCTACATCCAAATATTACATGGTGTAAGGCTTAGGGATACTCATATGTAGATTAATCTTAATGAGAACATTAAACTTTTCAGTATTCATTTGGCAGACACTTTTATCCAAAGCGACTTACAAGGAGTGCATATAAACATTTTCTCAACACGCTAAACAGTACTTTTAGTTTACAAAGCCATGCTACTAGAGAATTAAAGCTGGAGTAAGCAAAGGAGAGAATGTACAACAAGGTTTTTTTTGACAGACAGACAGACAGACAAAGATATTGGTTAGTTAAATAAATGCAGAACAGGTATGTTTTGAGCTGTTTTGATGCTGAAGTTCGGGGGAAGTATGTTAATTCATTCCACCACAGGGGAACCGAATGAGTAAAGTTTTTTCCAATCGATTTGGTGCCTCGCTGTGATGGAACAACCAGGCGTCGCTCATGTTCAGACCGAAGATGATGGGAGGGCATGTAGACCTGGAGCAGTGAGTTAAGGTAGATAATTTGCAATTATCGTCTGAAGGCCAGTTTCAGAGATTTAAACCTGATGCGGGCAGCAACTGGCAGCCAGTGAAGTGAAATCAGGAGGGGTGTTATGTGGTTCTTTTAGGCTGATTAAAAACTTGACATGTGAAGCTGCATTCTGGATCATTTGCAAGGACTTGACTGCATTGGTTGGAAGGCCGGCCAGTAGAGAATTGCAGTAGTCCCGTCTTGATATGACCAGAGCTTGGACAAGCAGCTGAGAGGCATAATTTGACAGGAAGGTCCTGATTTTCATGATGTTGAAGAGCACATATCTTCAAGTTCGAGAGGTTGCTGCGATGAGTCGTTGAACATCACCCCCAGGTTCCTCGCAGACTTGGTGGGTGTTATAGTTGAGGATCCGAGCTAAATAGTAAGGTGGTGTTCAATTGATACCTGGCTGGTATAACCAGGAGTTCGGTCTTGGAGAGGTTGAGTTGTAGGTATCGAATTGTAATGTTTCAATTTGTTGAAAGAGTTATCTATAACTAAGTTTTATAATTATTTATAAAATCTCAGTCACTACCCAAAGAGTTTACCTCTGTCTCACCTGAACTAATATGATAAGTACCTCCATCTTCAATGCGTTCCTCAAACCATGGACGCACCGTGCTCCGACCAATAGATGGAGCAGTTTCTTCAACTGAAAGTTGAATCCCTGTTAACACATTACATAACCATCTTAGGTTAAAGTTTTTATGGCGTTAATAAAGAATATTTATAAAACTCAATCATGTAGTAACTAGTTACACACCGATGTTCTCAGGCACACAGCAGCACAGGAATCTCCACGTTTGTCTAAGAGGTCGCCATAGGCAAGCACATGATAAATCTGTGTTGAGAAATAGTGAATGAAATTAAGATGAATGTTTAGGAAGAGAATATAAATATCATAGCAACAAAATAGCTCCAGAGACAATTGTAGTCTTGGTTTGCTAGTTCTGATCTACCTTCAGCCTTCCTAAAACGTCCTTTATTATAGTGCCTTTAAAAGTTAGTTTGATAATGTACAATGACCATTTATACAGTTTGCATGTAAATCTTAAACCTCTCAAAGAACGAAAAGTTGTCATGGCACAACCCAACTAACATGGCACTACGTAGGAAACATATACAGTACTGTTAGAAAGCAGAAGACACGGAAACCTCCGCATGAAAACAGTTTGACGCGAATAGGAATAATGTAACAATTCTGACCCGTGTTATTGATTTCCATTTTGATCTTCCAGATCCAACCTTTAAAATCTCCGTGTTTAGGTTCACTTCATGACCGTGTCAAAGAGGGGGACTTTTGGATTTGCCGCGGCGCGAAAGCGAGACACGCCTTCTACATGTTGTCGTATGACGACAGTGACGTCCGTACCCAAAAAAATGTGCAAAGTTTGTTTCGAAGACTTCGCAGAATGCGCACGCGCACGAAAACAGATTCAGTTGTGTCTAAAGCAATTTTTTCATCGCATAAAATCAACGTTAAAATTACCATTATGCATCAACGTACGCCTTTCTTGCTTTTAAAACAATGTAAATTCGGTCTGCCAGTTATGAAAATCGCACCAAATTCATTCACGTGTAAGAGACGCACATTGTTTACAGTCTAATATTACAATAAAGTATTCTAATCAAGCTAAATATAACCTCGTGTTTGCATGAGAAAAGACAATATATTACATTTCCATAGGAACTGCTTACCTTAGAAGGTTTACACGTCATCTGCGATTCAGCGTTTTATTGCAACAAGCCTTCTCCTATAAGTCACGTTACACTCCCAAACATTTTCAGATAACGTTCGTATTTGAACAGCAATTCCAACATGTTGAAGAGGATTAATGCGAGCTGCTGCTGCACTGTCACTTTGCAATTTCCCGGGAAACAGACATTCCCGCGCGTATTGCGCGCGCTCATGTCAGCCGGCGCTCTGTGCTGTCCCGTCTGCTACCAGCAGGTGCTTGCACCGTCCACAAATGTATCTGCGGGTCAATGTTAATTCTTTCAGCCGGTCCAAACAAAAGAGATGTGTGAGAAACAAAGATATATTAGCAATTAAAGGAAAATAATAATGTCAGGTTATACATAGTGTATGTGCTTACTTTTGCGTTATTCGTTTATCATGCGTACACGTCGAATGTTTCTTTAAATGGGGGCGTGGTCTGGGGCTCAGCCATTCTACGCAAACGCGTCTGATTAGTCGGTTCTGTCGACGCCCATGTAAGTGACATGAACGTCTCGTCAGTACTTTAACTGCAGCACTTCTGTCGATTTTGTTGAAGAAATGTCACTCCGCGCAGCTGTTCGTCTCTTCAGCGCTCCCGTCAGGGGGGTTTTGCAGTCCTCCAATACCAATATAAAGAGACATTACGCTGCAGTCGAGCACGCGCTGTCCGTACTGGAAACTGAGCTGGACGGTATCCGTGCAGCGGGCACGTGGAAGGGTGAGAGAGTGATCACGTCCAAGCAGGGTCCTCATATCTGCGTGGACGGAAGTAGAGGAGGTGAGCTGAACATTAATAAAGATTTATAGCCCAAAACAACCCAGTGAGTGAAGTACAAGATATTCTTTATATTTATCAGCGTGTTACGTTGGGGTTTAACATTGCACTTGACCTCCGCGCACGTTACAGAGTAAATTTACTAAAGTGATAAGAATAAACAATGGGTCTGTATGGACATTTTCAATTTAATCTAGTGTATTGTTGGACACATTCTATAGGTTGATCACTACTGTACGTGTGATCATTTTCCTTTAAATGTGACTATTGTAATACATCAACTTGTTACATCATTGCATTTGTCTTTTCTTTCAAGTTCAACTTAAAGTTAAATAAAATGTATGAAGCAAATGCATGCATAGTAAGAATTAAATAAATAGGAAACGTACATGTATTTTAAAGCCTTTTAAGGTCTTTATATTTGAGTTCAGTTTTGTAATCCTTCATCTATATTTGGGATGTCAGGTCTTGTTTGCATTTGCATTTGCATTCGGCTTTTCAGGTGCCTTCCAGTGCATTTAAGGAATACGTGTTCAACTGATATACAGAAACTTGTATTCTTCTGTTTTTTCCTACAGACATATTGAATTTCTGTGCAAATAACTACTTGGGTTTATCCAGCCATCCAGAGGTGGTGCAGGCAGGAATTGATGCCCTGCAGAAATATGGAGCTGGACTTAGCTCAGTTCGGTTCATCTGTGGCACCCAGGTTAGGAAAAACTAGTATGTTATTGTTTATTTCAATCTTTAAAGTATTGAGGCTTGAATTATTATTATGTCTGTGTTCCTAGAGCCTTCACAAGAACTTGGAACAGAAGCTAGCTGAGTTCCACGAAAGAGAAGACTGCATTCTGTACGCGAGCTGCTTTGATGCCAACGCTGGTCTGTTTGAGGTGACATTACTCATTATTACTAATGAAATGTAGAAGCAAACTGTGCGCCACTTTATGGATTGTAACATCACATCTGTACTCTTTGTTTAAGGTTCTGCTGGGTCCTGAGGATGCGGTGCTGTCTGATGAACTAAACCACGCCTCCATTATCGACGGCATTCGACTGTGTCGTGCCAAGAGGTTCCGGTACAAACACATGGACCTGAAGGACCTGGAGGAAAAACTGAGAGAATCACAGGTAAGTTGCGAGTCTCTGGCTTGGATTTTATGTTGCATGATTTGTTGAAATGTAAATAATATTTTTATTAACATTTTATTATGTGGTTCCACATGTTATAGCTATAGCTTTGCGTGAATTGAATTTTTTACTTTGTTAATGTTTTTCCACAGTCCTCTCGTCTGAGGTTGGTGGTCACAGATGGTGTTTTCTCCATGGATGGAGATGTGGCTCCTCTGACGGGTATCTGTGATCTGGCTGAACAGTATGGAGCGCTGGTCTTCATCGATGAATGTCACGCCACCGGCTTCCTTGGTCCCCGTGGCCGGTGAGTATACATGACAAATTATTGACCTCAAATTTATTTGTCTCTTTAAAAATGGTGCATAATAGAAATAGAAAGTTAATGTATGCTCTTTGTATTTCATGTTCACAGAGGAACAGATGAGCTTTTTGGGGTGATGAACAGGGTCCACATTGTCAATTCCACGCTGGGAAAAGCATTAGGAGGAGCTGCAGGTTTGTATTTCTTTAAATACCAGTCATTCAGTATTAAATAAAACACATTGTTAATATTATACAACATCACTATGGCTGATAAAGTTGAATCAATATTTATTGCAAAACAACAGTTGCATCATCTATTTGCATCGAAGACCCTAATGGCAGTTATATGTTGTTTCTCTAACACTTGGTCAGGTGGTTACACAGTTGGTCCTAAAGCTTTAATAGATTTGCTGAGACAGCGGTCTCGTCCGTACCTCTTCTCAAACTCTCTCCCCCCTCCTGTGGTGGGATGTTCCATCCGTGCTGTGGAACTGCTGCTGGCATCCAATGAAATCGCGCAGAGCATGGCGGCCAAAACCATGAGGTAGTACTGAAAGGGTGAGGTGGGGTTCTGCGGTTTTTGTAGATTCGGTTTACAGTTACACCCTTTAGATCACGTTGCTGTGTTTATCTTTTGTGAACACTAGATAAGCAGGGTTAAATTTTTTAAATGATCTGGTATAACAATTTAAGTTGACACAAAAATAATTGACTTTTGCTGGACAGTATGTATCTGTTTAAAAGTATGAATGAGTTCACTGAATAAAAAAGTAACAATAGTGTTTTGTCTGTTGTCAAAGGTTCAGAAACAACATGACCCAGGCAGGCTTTACCATCTCTGGCCAAGCTCATCCCATTTGCCCCGTGATGCTGGGTGATGCTCGCCTGGCTTCTCTTATGGCTGATGACATGCTAAAACTAGGTGATAATTCGGCTTTAAGTTATTTTGAGTACCTACCATAGGTCCAATTTCTTTGCAATAAAAATAGATTTGTCCTAAAATAGAAGTTCGGTCATTTCCTCATGTCTTGATCAAACCTCTATGACTTCCATCAAACGCTATATTTCTAATATTCTGGCCACTCTTTTATATAATAAAAGTAAATGTGAATTTGGGCTGACAAACAAAATGAATTAAAACTCACCAAGACGGCCATATAAATGTGTATAAATTATATCTTTGTGTCAAATAGAGAGTTTGGAGAGGTCATAAGGTTTGGAAAACATGGGGGTAAATAAATGATGACAGGATTGTCCTTTTGGGGTGAATTGTCCATTGAAATGTGCTCACATATAACTTTTTCATCAAGTATAAAATATGAAACAAGCATATCAGCCTTAGTAAATAGTTTGTGCGTTTGTGTGTGTCTCCAGGTGTGTATGTGATCGGATTCTCCTTCCCAGTTGTTCCTAAAGGAAAAGCCCGTATTCGAGTCCAGATCTCTGCAGCTCACACCGATGAGGACATTGATCGTACTGTAGATGCCTTCATACAGACCGGCAGAAAGCATGGTGTCATTTCCTAATGTCAGGAACACACAGGCTGAGATTGGAGGAACTGCTACAGTAGTTTTTGGAGTGACCTGTTAGAGCGAGGCTTTAGTTACATAATATATCAAAGCAAAACATGCTTTTGTGGCTACTGTGATTTATAAAGGTCAAATGTTATTCTTTTTCAGAATGAACTGAATAAATCCTCTTGTTGATGATTCATTGTTGGGGTTTTCCTGTTAATTTTATTAGACAATGAATTGTACAATTAATACACCAATGCAACATTTTTCAGCCCACCATCATTGAGATGTTGCCAAAGTCTGTTATCCTCAACCGATTCTATGAGATTGGATCTCTTTGTATTCCTACATCATACAATAAACATACTTGATTGTCACAACTAATGGCAAAGAATGTTTTTGACACACTAAAAAGGTAAAAATGAATAAAAACTTACTTTTTTGAGGACCTTGTGAGCACAGTACTGTATTATTACAAAGATATATACACCAGTCATTTCATCATTTTGTTTACTTTTGAGAAAGTACATAAACTACAATATTATTTCTTTGTGTGTATATATATATATATATTATATGTGTATGTATATGTGTATGTATATGTGTACATGTATATGTGTATATGTATATGTGTATATATACACCCATCGTTTATTTATTATTAGGAACGTTAATGATTGTTATTAAAACGGCCCAACTACTTTTAACATTCTGATATTCCGCGCCATCAGACCCACAACTTCCTCCTATTTGCAAGCTTTGTGTATTTCCCGCCAGTACTGTAGTTCAGAACCTCCTTTTCTAGTGACGTATTACGCCACAGTGTATTTCTGTCCAATGCGCAAGACGAGAAAGAGTGTGGGGGCGGAGTCTGAGTTCAGCGGAGGGCAGGGCTAAGGGTTTTGCCGCGAAAGTCAGTACTCAGTGCCTTGTGCGTCTCGGTGTCCACGTTGTTGATTGTTCCGAGAAATAATAGCAATTATTGACAAAATATAGCACTTTTTAGAATAAATATATCACTCGTAATTTATTGCATTATTTTAGAATACGCGCAAAATGTCGGGATTTGACGATCCAGGAGTGTATTACAGTGACAGTTTTGGTGGAGGAGAAAGCATCGGCGATGAGGGGGTCGTCAAACGCAGTCAGATCAAAAAGAGGTTTCGGGAGTTTTTGAGGCAGTTTAGAGTCGGCACCGATCGCACTGGATTCACCTACAAATACAGGTAACAGATATTGTTTTTTAACAAAAATATGATCTTGCATCCAGTTTTTTGAGACGCAATACAACGGGTTAGCACAACGATAGGTGCGTCCTGTGGGTAGTATTTCCTGCTGTTTGCAAATGTTATAGTTAAACTTTAAAGATATTAATTATTTATAAAGTTTGTTTTGTCCACGAATCGTTCTTTTGAGTCGGTTCTTGTAACTGTTCAGACGAACCGATCTACAAAATACTTGTGTAAGCAATGTGGAAGGGCACGTGACATGACTCTTGATGCTATTGGAATGAATCTCTTTTTTGTCAACTGATTCTTTAAACGATTGATTCGAACGAACTGATTCCTTGAACGTTATTATTCTTCAACTAGACTATAAGTAGACTAATGTACAGTTGCAAACTATTATTATTCGCGTTAGTGTTTTATTCTTCTTTTGTTCACTAATAACTGTGTGTTTTTCTTCAGAGATGAGCTCAAGAGGCATTATACCCTTGGAGAATACTGGATTGAGGTGGAGATGGAGGACTTGGCCAGTTTTGATGAAGATCTTTCAGACTGTCTTTACAAACTGCCCACTGAGAACTTGCCTTTGGTGAGACCAAGCAACAAAACAACATATTTTCAAGATGAATAAGCTTTATTTATTTTCGTGAATAAGCCATAATTCATGGGACACGCAAAACAAACATTTTGTAGCATCCATTGATGTCACTTTATGATTGACAGTTGGAAGAGGCGGCGCAGGAAGTCGCCGATGAGGTCACACGCCCGCGTCCCGTAGGAGAAGAGACCGTGCAGGACATACAGGTCATGCTGAAGAGCGACGCCCACCCGTCCAACATCCGCAATTTAAAGGTGAGCATCACATCACATTGTTCTCATTTGCTCTATACACCTTGAGGGTCCTGGTAACCGTTCCGTGTTTGTTTCTGTCATATGTCGGCAGTCGGAGCAGGTGTCACGTCTTGTGAAGATTCCCGGTATAATCATATCCTCCACGGCAGTGAGGGCCAAAGCCACCAGAGTGTGTCTTCAGTGCCGTGGCTGCAGGTCTGTTATCAGTAACATTCCTCTGCCTCCGGGACTGCAGGGATACGCTCTTCCCCGCAAGTGTAACACGTGAGTCTCATCTTGGGACGACCAACGATTTTGTTTATCTAAAAATGAGTCATTGCTGAAATACTTTTGCTCCCTTCAGCGAACAGGCGGGCAGCGTCAAGTGCCCGGTGGATCCGTATTTCATCATTCCGGACCGGTGCCTCTGCGTCGATTTCCAGACTCAGCGTCTCCAGGAAGCCCCCGATGCCGTTCCTCATGGAGAGATGCCTCGACACATGCAGCTCTACTGCGACAGGTACATGCTGAGGTTGAGTTAGTCGTCACGATGCTTTCGTTTTATACACGAGTCTTACTCTGACCTTCGTGATTTTAAGGTACCTGTGTGACCGTGTGGTACCAGGAAACCGGGTAACCGTCATGGGCATCTACTCCATCAAGAAGGTGGCCCAGACCAAAAGCAAAGGTCGTGATATGGGAGCAGGCGTTGGCATCCGACTGGCATACCTGCGAGTCGTTGGCATCGAAGTGGATACTGAAGGAGCAGGTGAGTGCCTGCAAAGCATTGTGGGATGACTTTTTAGCTATTGGTACACGTTTAGCTTCTCAACTTGATTTACATTCCGTTTCTCGCTATTGCAGGTCGTGGAGCGGCAGGATCAGTTTCCCCCCAGGAGGAAGAGGAGCTGAGGTCTCTGGCTTCCTCTCCCTCTGTTTATGAATCCCTCGCTAGCTCTCTCGCCCCGTCCATCTATGGAAGCGATGACCTGAAGAAAGCCATAGCGTGTCTTCTTTTCGGAGGCTCTAGAAAGAGGTGTGGAACAAGAAGAGCAAAGTTTAAACTTGATGTCTTTTTTTACATTTAGCTTTGTTACTTTTATGTGTTTATATGGCAAGCTATTTCAAACAATGTTATTATCTCATATTGTTTATATTTGTACCATATTTATGTAAGTTATAATACAACGAGTTCGTTTGGAGTTTAAATAACTATATTTTTGCTGATAGGGCTTTAAAAACAAAGTAACGTTCTCTGTAATTTCAGGTTGCCTGATGGTCTGACGCGCAGAGGCGATATTAATTTGCTGATGCTCGGAGATCCAGGAACAGCCAAGTCGCAATTGCTGAAATTTGTTGAAAGGTGTTCTCCGATTGGGGTAAGAGTCCCACAAGTTTTGCTCGTTTAGATGGGACTGTTCAGTTACTTTTCAACTCCATGTAGGGTCAGACTTGGAGTTTAATGTTTGTTGTCTTTTGTTAGGTCTACACCTCTGGTAAAGGCAGCAGTGCAGCCGGTCTGACCGCCTCTGTGCTGCGAGACCCTCACACTCGTGGTTTCATCATGGAGGGAGGTGCCATGGTGCTGGCTGATGGTGGTGTGGTCTGCATCGATGAGTTTGACAAGGTTGGTGTTCGATTTTATGTACGGCCATCAAGTGCACTTTGCCCTTCATACAACTTGAATTGCTAGAACTTAAAAGAAATGCTTTTTCTTTTCAAACAGATGAGAGAAGATGACAGAGTTGCAATCCACGAAGCCATGGAACAGCAGACCATCTCTATCGCAAAGGTACATCGTCATGGAAATCTCCTGATACCCCTGCAGCCCTGTGTGTTGTTTATAAACCTATGCTTCGATACGTAAAAACTGTTACCATCATTTACTCAACTTTTTGTATTTTGTAACCTGAAGGCTGGAATCACAACCACTCTGAACTCCCGCTGCTCTGTGCTGGCCGCCGCCAACTCTGTGTTTGGTCGCTGGGACGACACAAAAGGAGAAGACAACATCGATTTCATGCCTACCATCCTGTCTCGATTCGACATGATCTTTATCATCAAAGACCATCACGACCAACAGCGAGACATGGTGGGTATTTCAACACAAGCCATGGATTATGTTGTGAACGATGTGTGAGCAACTGCAATCGTGACTTGTGATGTTTTCGGTGTGGGAATGTTACAGAAATTAATTATATTTTCAGCTGTAGAGAAGTTATATTGTTCTTTATGTGTAGCATGTGAAAGCGAAAATCCACGCTAACTTCTGTTTTTGTTTTTTTAGACTATGGCTCGGCATGTGATGAACGTTCACCTGAGCGCTCAGACCCAGATGGAGGGTGTGGAAGGAGAGATTACTCTGGCCACGCTAAAGAAGTACATCGCCTACTGCAGAACGTAAGTCTGGACCTCCCTGGATACAAAACAGCTTAAACTCTTACATTTTTCAATTCAGAATAAAGATTCATTCTTGTATACATACAGAAAATGTGGACCCCGTCTGTCGGCGGCAGCAGCAGAGAAGCTGAAGAACAGATACGTTCTGATGAGAAGCGGTGCTAGGGAGCACGAGAGAGAGACCGATAGACGCGCTTCCATCCCCATCACTGTCAGGTAACTACTGACTTCACTAGCTCCTGTGCTTTTTCTCCCACAATCTAGTTCATCGGTCTCCAAACAAATTTGTTGCGTGTTATGTGGGGAATAGGCACATTTGGAGATTTGAAGTTGTAGTTAGATGTTTGTGCATTAATTGGTTTGTTCTTTGATCTTACAGGCAGCTTGAGGCTGTTGTGCGTATTGCAGAGTCTCTAGCTAAAATGAAATTACAGCCCATCGCTGGCGAAGAAGAAGTGGATGAGGCTCTGAGGCTATTTCAGGTGTCCACACTGGACGCGGCCCTCTCCGGCAGTCTCTCTGGTAAGCAAGTACAGTATGAAGCGAAGCTAGAGGTTGACTGAAATTGGGTTTACGTACCGTAAAGTAAATTTTAAATATATAACAGAAATCAATGGAATGGGGTTCCATGGGTACATACATTTTACCTATTAAGAATTTGGTAATTAACGGCATTATATTTTGGTTTAGATTTAAAGGGTTAGTTCGCTCAAAAATGAAAATTCTGTCGTCCTTTACTCACCCTCATGTTGTTTTAAACCTGTATACGTTTATTTGTTCTGCTAAACACAAAGAAAGATATTTGTAAGAATGTTAGCAATTTTCAGTTCTGTGACATCATCCACTACCACAGTAAGAAAGAAATTGTGTCTCTATTTTTATTTCTGTTGAACACAACGTGACATATTTTGAAGAATTTAGGGACACAAGCAGTTCTGGGGCACCTTTGACTACCATTTAATCTTACCTACTATGGCAGTCAATGATGTTACAGAATTGAAAATTGACAACATTCTTCCAAATATCTTTCTCTGTGTTCATCAGAACAATTACAGGTATGAAATGACATGAGACTGAGTAAATTATGTCAGAATTGTCATTTTTGGGTGAACTATCACTTTAAGGATTTTTATTTACTAGTTGCAAAAAAATCTAATTTACTTTGTAAGTTCCACACTGTTTAACTCAATATAGTAGGTCACTGAATGAGACGACATTAAATGTTTGAGCACAGTTTGATGTAATATTTCGTGA
Source organism: Triplophysa dalaica (assembly GCF_015846415.1). Taxonomy (NCBI): domain Eukaryota; kingdom Metazoa; phylum Chordata; class Actinopteri; order Cypriniformes; family Nemacheilidae; genus Triplophysa; species Triplophysa dalaica. The sequence continues at coordinate 6,213,179 of NC_079548.1, forward strand.
TATATGCAGGTGTGGAGGGATTTACGACCCAGGAAGATCAGGAGATGATCTCTCGCATAGAGAAACAGCTGAAGAGACGCTTCGCCATCGGCTCCCAGGTGTCTGAACACAGCATCATACAGGACTTCACCAAACAGGTGTGTTGTGATTCCACAAACTAGATTACTGTTAAGCATTTCAAATTGTGTATTTTATCACATTGTGAATGAACGCATCTCTTCTTGTCGCCGAGCAGAAGTATCCAGAACACGCAATTCACAAAGTCCTTCATCTGATGATGAGGAGGGGAGAACTGCAGCATCGTATGCAGAGGAAAGTCCTGTACCGGGTCAAGTAGAGAAATGTTTTTTGTCGGGGAATATCATGAACGTCTGTTGTTTAAAAGCAGATTGATAGAGAGATGGGATGTATTTTGTATATAGTTTCCTTGCTATACATCTTCGATTGGAAAAATATATCAACTTCCTGCAGTGCATGCAGGGTTGGTTCAAAGTTGTCACAACATTTTGCTGTGTAATGTGGTTTATTAAGTCCTCAAAAAGTGAAATCCTTCATTTTGTAGGGTCATCATCAAAAATATTTTGTCCAACTTCAATGTCGTTTTGAAAAAATAAAATAAAGCATTTATGAAATGAATTTCATTGTTGGTCTTTATTCATCTCTAAATACAAGGACACAAAGTGAACATTTTACAACATTTTTTGTCCCAAGTAGCCTATAAGAAAAATATTTACACATTTTAATAGATTGCACTGTTACAGTAATATTATTTTATTGCCTTTGCAATACTAAAAGTATTGTCTTTGAATAGTGTTTAAAAAGCTTATAGATTAGATCTCCCAGTTTTTAAACAGTACTTAATATGAATCAAAAAGCATAAACTCCCATCCCAACAGTTGCTAAAGCAACACCCACACCCAAAGCAAACTGCAGAACCGGAGAGCTGGCGAAAGTATTTGATGTGATGTCCTTTCCTAAACAAAAACGGAAACAACAATGATTTTATAATGATTAAACAATAATAATGTTTACTATATCAAACTCTCAAACTATATCTAGATACTCACTGGAATTTTCCTCTGTGATACTGAGCATTTTCTGGAGATCATCAAAAACCTGTTTACAATAATATTTTCAATTCAATTGAATGCACGTCAATGATTTACTGAATTTTAAGACCTTTTCGTTTATGCAAAAAAAAAATTCCTTTCAGCAAAATATATCCTCACCTCAATGTTGAACTCGAATGCTCTCGTGGCCTCGTCCAGAACGTCCCGTCTCTCCTGCTCTGTTAAGTCAATGCAGTTCATTCTGCCCCTGTACAGCTGCTTGAATTTGTTGGGGCTCAACACTCCAGGAAACGAGAAAAATGCAACCCCTTTGTTGCCACTAAGCCCCAAGGATCTCTGGGTAATTTTGCCCAACACTTGACCTCCGGACAGGTCCCCGAGGTAGCGTGTGTAGGCGTGTGCCACCAGAAGATTTGGGCTGTTTTTGCCAATCTACAGTATTGAGGAACAGAGAGTGCTGAGTAATGAGAAATATAATAACTGTAACTTGCTAGAATTTCATATCCTCATATAAATAAGAAGGGGTCAGTATGTCAGGCTCTATAACCTCTTACCCAGTCACATTGTCATGTCATTGCATGATAATTTAAACTGTATTTCACGTTTATGCATTTGACTAATGCTCTTATAGAGGAATATCAGAACAGACATACCTCTCTCAGTCTTTGGGTGTATCTATGTGTGGCCGCAGGCACTGATATTTTCTTCCTCCATTGAGGTCCAAAGAAATGTTCCAGGTCTTCTTCCAGAGACTCCAGCCGTGCCAGCTCCTGAGGGAAATAGATGGGCTGTACTCCAGGGTGATCACTGTTCCTGTCCAGCTCCTCCTCAAGCGCTTGGTAGATCTCATACAGAGAACACAACAGGAGCTGCAAAAAACAAAAATGGTGGATGATGAATATAAACAATTGAGTTTTTTAACCTGGTTGTGTTGGCCCACCGTTGTTTTATTTGATTATTTCTTGATTTTTATAGGTGATATATTGTGTCTTAGCTATATTGTTACTCCCTTCTTTCAGGACACGACGGGATGTTTTTTGTTAAAAAAAAAACTTGATGTATACCATTATATTAAACATTTAAAATATTGTTCAGGTTCATTTCAATCTCTGTGTTGTTTCATTTATCTCAATACATACAGTACATACATAATACATTAATATCTTAATACATATTGTGCATATTATAACAATAATTATAAGAGCATTTTTTATAGCACTTTTTTTACAATTTAGCAGCTTTACAGAAAGGGAAAGTGACAAGAAAGCAACTTTCTCACAGTACGTTTTATAGTTTCTTACCTTATACTGTGTTCCTGTGATTTGTCCTTTCTGATAGTTGAGCATCAGTTGCGTGTTCTCCGCTCTTATGTGACTGTCTTTAGTTGCTGCTTTAATCTGCTCGGACAAATCACTGTTGAGAAAACATAACAGATATTCATTAACACTGTTTAATTTCCGTTTCATTTAAAGAAAAACAATTGTTTGCTGACAATAAATTTCACACAAAGTGAGACTATTAAATGGTCGTTCAGAATGCAAGCCATAAGGTTATGTGACTATCAGACATCTTTCCCTAGTCATTTGTGCTGAAATAATATTTGCTTTGTGATTGGTATCAGTACTTGTTAGTTTTAAAGGGGTCATATGGCATAAATACCTGTTTTTCTGTGTCTTTGGTGTGTTTTAAGTTTCCCATGAATGTATTAGACATGTGTTGGAACAAAAGATGAACTCTATCTACAAGCAAATGCTCGCCCAGACCTGCCTGAAACGCCTCGTGTAACCACACCCCCACAAATCTACGTCATTTCGTGGTATGATTTGACTAAGACCGCCCAAATCTATACGCAAGTTAGGTTGGCACTAGTGAGGCATAACATTTCCGTCACACGCTGGCAGTATTAGACCAATCACTACAACTGGTTAACTGGCCAATCAATGCACAGCCTTTAAAAAAAGTCTGCATGCTTCAGAGAGGCGTTGCAAAGAGGAGATACAAACATGCAAAGTATGTGGAAAATACCTTAAAACGTGAATACCCATTGCATTACATCTAAAACAAACAATAATATTCATATATGCCGTGTGATATGTCCCCTTTAATATTCACTGATTGGTGAGTGGAACTGCAAAATGCATTTTCTACAACTATCTTCAACAAAACTGTCTTAGTACAACTCTGTCTACTTGGTGTCCTTTCATAACAGTATTTTTAACAAACATTTATATGAGTTACATAGTTGTTTGTATGACTTTGGTATAATATAAATTATAAAGCCTTTTTACCTGTTAGGGCTGTCTACTGGTTTGTTCTTCGAAGATTCCATTCCTAAAAAATAACACATTTATTATTAAATATAGTTACTTTCCATAATAATATCTTTTAAAAAATCTACCAAATCTTTACCTGTGCTGTAGTTGAAGTGACTTGTTAAAAGTCTTAAGGTTCTGTTCTCGATGTTTCTGTTAACTCCCTGACTGCTCTGCTTCTTTTTATATGTAGGCTACGTCCTTCCCATATGACCCGCTAGATTAGTCAAATAGGAAGTGAAAATGTTGATGCAGTTTCCCTATGCTTGTGCAAACCATGACTGGACAGAAACCTGCAACAGTTTCTCATGACACAACAATGAGAATCACATGACGTCTCAAAAGCCACAGATACGATGTGATAAAGTGTAAGAAAAGTGTTTGATTTAATGTGTTTAGTCACTAATGTGTATTAGAAAGAATGTTAGTAAGTGCTATTTAGTTGCTGTTGATGTTCAGAGCGACTCAGTATTGTCCACAATGATTTCATGACTATACTGTTTTCCTATTGGTGTGCTGCTAAACATGACACAGCATAGACTGATTTAAAACCATGACTGTGCTGTTTACTGAACTCTAGGACATATTCAGAGCTCAACTCAGACATATCCAGTGATTGCTAATGTCTGTTTTTTCAATGATCCTATGAGGTTTCATAAATGTGTTACTTGTGGCAAACATTTTCTTTTAGGATCAGTAGATCAGTTTGGATCGGAGTTGGAGAAACCTTTTTTTAAGTGCACACATTTATTTGCTAGACAGAGAAAAGGTCCTTTTCTGACATTTCAGGCCACACATTTATATATGTAAGATAATAGATAATATGTAAAGAAATCATTTATATAATAATAATTTATAATAATAATTAGATATTCATTATAGTAGAAAAAAATATATTGTAAAAAATATTTAAATGGTTAACACTTCATTCACAAATCAAATAGCCTACCTGAAATAAGTTATGGGCTGTGTTACATTTAATACTTGTATATAAGCTATAATAATACCATGTATTCTAGGTTGTCTTTATTTTTCATAACCATACCTCTTTTTTCCACTAACTATTGCCTAAATGTATATAAATCTGCTTTGAAAAATGCAAAAGTGCAAGAGTTTCTACACACTAAATCCCAACATGCCCCCAAGCGATACAAGTCAGGAAGACCATTCAAGTGGGCGTGAACATAGTGCACCGTTAACCACGCCCATGGTGTATTTCATTGGCTCAGTTCTGATGTCAATCCGTTCATGACGTCAAAAGTACGCTCTCCTCTTCGAGTAGGACGATGTTATGAAAGCCGTGCAATCTCTAAGATGTAGTTTATACAATTCCTGATATTTATTTTTCATTTCGCTGCCATTAAAGGATCGTAAGAGCAGCAGTAGCAGGCGGTATGTTTGTTTGATGACAATATTTACACTTGATAGTGTTTTTCGCGCTTACATGTGCTGGATGATGCAGCAACACATACGCCTTACGTGACTAAGTTACATTAGCTGCAATGTCTACCGTTAAAATACTAATACTAATAATACGTTATTTTAATAATATGATGTTTTTGTAATATGGTGGGACATTTAATGCTAGTTGTGCATTAGGAAAAAAATGTTTTTAGATAGTTTAATTTATTTTCAATAAAACATATATTGAATTAATACACTGATTTACCTTTATTAATTGTTAATAACAACAGCTAATCCTTTTCGTTTAAGTCTGGTGTTTATATTTCTACCCGCAGGCCTCATGAGTCCAATTCAGCGTCTCATCTGGCTTCTATGTGTCCTGGACCTGGTCTTGGCCAGTTCTGGTTCTGATTCTCATGGCAGTAATGACACACTGAGCCATGAGTACTGTGTGCTGGGAGCCGGTCCCGCTGGGCTCCAGATGGGATATTTTCTCTCCAGGAGTCAGAGAGATTACATCATACTGGAGCGAAACTCTGGACCGGGCAGCTTCTTCAACAAGTGGGTGTTGAATCTCTGATTGATGTTTTAGTGTATGTGAGCTAAAATTATTTTTACAAGGAACATATAGCATTACAATCTAACAAAGATGACAAATGTGGAGTCAGATCAGCTGCACACTTCATTCTATCATATAGAAATGAATCTCATTGCTTACCTAAATAGGTTGCAAACATTATTTCATGTTGCCCTAAAAGGGAAAATATAAAGAGATTACTGAAGTCACTCTTGTTTTCTTGCGTTTTTTCAGATATCCTCGCCACAGAAAACTCATCAGTATAAACAAAATTTACACCGGGAGGCGGAACAGAGAATTCAATCTGCGCCATGATTGGAACTCTCTGTTGAGCGACAGATCCGACCTTCTGTTTCAGCGAATAAGCAGAGAGCTTTATCCCAATGCTGAGGACTACCCACGCTACCTCTCTCTGTTTGAACAAGAGCTGGGACTGAAGGTTAAATACGGAGTTGATATCGCTAGAATTAAAGCATCAGGTTTTCGTGGAGACCAAGGCTATATCCTGACCGATCAGAATGGTGTCCGTTATCAGTGCCGGTGAAAATTCCTTTAATTATTTAAACACATTTCAATAGTGTATATCCTGTTTCTTATCTATTTGTCACACTTTTTTGCATGTAGTGTCCTGCTGGTGGCCACTGGCCTTTGGGTTCCACAGCAGGTGGATTTTCTCGGTTCTGACCTGGTGGAAGGTTATGAGTCTATTCCAACCGATCCTGAAGAGTTTAAAGACCAGGCTGTGTTAATCCTCGGGAAGGGAAACTCTGCCTTCGAGACGGCACAGAGCATCTTGGGTAGAGCTAGCCGGATTCACCTGTACAGCCCCAGTCCCGTACGACTGGCCTGGCAAACGCACTACGTTGGGGACCTCAGGTATCGAATTTGAGACCTTGTCATACTGTATCCTCTCTTAATTTCTCTTTAAAGGGCTAGTTCTGTTGTGTAATTTCTAATATTAACACTTTTGTTTTCAGGGCAGTGAATAATGAGTTATTAGACACATATCAGCTGAAATCTCTGGATGGTCTAGTAGAGGGAAGACTGGACGATATTGCCATTGTCCGTAGGGTAAACAATGTGGGAAAAAGAAGGACGGGAAATAAAACAAGTGGAAAACCTCTAAAAGCAAAAGAGCAGCTTTATTTAACTCTGTCTGAACTTTTGGACAACCAGAAAGGCAACAAGAGTTCAAACGTCACGGCGCAAAATCTACCTGGGTACCATACTGATAACTTCTCACTCAGACAGCCGTATGACCGAGTGATCCGATGCCTGGGCTTCCGTTTCAACTTTTCCATTTTCGATGGGTAAAATCAAACTTCTACAATATTTTTGATGAATAATGTTCACAAAAGCAGCCACGCAGAAGATGCTCAGCCTCTCATTATATCGACATGTTTTTCAGATCTGCACAACCCCCTCAATGCAGTGGTGCCCGAGGCCGGCTGCCAGGGGTAACAGCCTGGTACGAAGGCAGAGGGACGCCCAACCTGTTTGTGCTCGGCACGGCGGCCCACTCCAGAGACTATCGTCTGTCAGCTGGAGGGTTTATTCATGGCTTTCGCTACACAGGTAAAAACACTTCGCGTTTTATGACAAATTCCGTTGTCCGTCACACATGAATTAGTATTAAAATACCTCTTGCTACTGTAGTACGCGCTGTTCATAAAGTCCTGGAGCAACGTTATCATAACAATGCTTGGCCCGCTACAAAGTTACCCATCAGTCAGCTGCAGTCATGGATTCTTAAAAGGGTGAATGAAGCTTCAGGGCCGTACCAGATGTTTGCACTACTGGGAGACATTATTCTACTGAGTGGGTAAGAAAATATATATTTGTGAGTTGCATATATGTGTGTGTTTCAAATAAAATTAAATACAACTTTTACTTTCTAGGTCTCACTGTGAATATTTGGAGGAGTTTCCTTTACAGGGCCTGTCCCAGCTGTCTGCACTGTCTGGGCGTCATGTTACAGAGCATGGGCTGCTGGTCTTGGTCATGCAGTATGGACAGAACCACACCGATACACTAGGACCAGGTCGGGCTGAGTCAGAATGGACCAAAGCCTGGAGGTCCAACTTCCTCCATCCAGTATTGTACTACTACAAAACACTACCTACAGGTGATTTATGTTCCTTCTGGAACTCTGTTTGTGATTTATGGAAATGCACAAAATGCATGATTAAATAAATGTTCATATTTCTTCCACTATTAAAGAATAATCATGTAACCTGTATGTTCCTATAGAGAAAGATATGAGACAGCGTCCAGCAGGTTGGCCCCTCCCACGACCAGAGGCGGTGCATCACATGGTCGAGGACTTCTTAACAGAATGGGATCAGCCCATATCACACAGTCAGCCTCTCAGACGCTTCCTCGAGTACAGCCTTCAAACTGACCTCAGACCCTTTTATGCTGGTCAGTATATTCAACGTACAAAGGCACAGTCGTACCAAGATTCACAATGATTCTTGCAGAAAAAATTCTGAACATATATTAGGAAAGTGAGCAGGGTCAGTACTGATTTTGAGGGACTGACACTATTTGGATATTTAATAGTTCAACTGACTAAATATTTACATTGGGGATATTTGATGTGCATTTAAAAGTGTCTTATTTCTTTTTCTTCAGAATCCTGTTTCCTTATGTCCCTCACCAGTCGTAACCCACCCGTCTTCTGTCGTCAAGGTTACTTAAAAAAGCAGGGCATTTTAGGCAACAGTCACTTACGGCAACATGCCCGTGAGGCAGGACTTATGCCAGATCATCAGGGAGATGTTCTCCCGGACACATCAGTTCCCGAATACCTCGCACATGCTGGTGCTGCTGTCCTATCGAGGATCAACTTTGACCTTTGAAGGCTTCAAGTCTTATGAAACCTAAGACAATCAGTTCTGTTTAGTCTACCTCCAAGTTCTCATGGTACCTTTTGTAAACCGCTTTTCCCAAATTTTGAGATTATGAACATATGTTCCATTCATGCTTAAACGAGTCAATAAGACTATTATCACACCATAGTTTTTATAAGCCAAAGTATTGCTTTGTGTATTGTTTTACGGTGTTGAGTTTGGTGTGCAATACCATGCATAACTTATTTTTTACTGTTGTCATATATATAATATTTTCATGAGAGTGCTTAAAATGTTTAAAGGATAAATGTATTTATAAAAAAGTCGTCCAATATCCGAGTATGTGTTTAGGAATGATGTTGAAAATGAAATCACTGGTGGAAATGTAAATATTTTGCTGGTGTATACGTATATATAATAATAACATACATACACTGTTTGAATATCACTTTTTATTGTATTATCTGCTAATGGGTCAATGACGTGACATGTATTTTTTGTGTCCAAATTCATTATTTTCCTAAAAAGAATTTGAATAAATACATGTCATATATCAAATGGATCTACAATATGTCCTTTATAAGAAACCCTTTTCATTTTATTGAAATTCAATAGATTTTTTGAGTTTTGGTGTTTGAAAGACCAAAAATGTCAGGTGGTGCGACCGTCCGAACATACAAACAGAGAACAAAACTGAGAAATAAATGTTAATTTTCTCAATAAAATTCTTAATAAAATATTTTGGCATGATTTTATGTTAAATTTCTTATATATGAGGGGAAAAATACTCAGTGCTAAATACATTAAATGTATATTATTTTAAATTAATATATGGTCGCACCACCTGACATTTTCTTATTTGTCATTGACCCTAATACAGAACATATAACATTGCATTGCACCATATACTTTACATGAAAATAAAAGAGTTTACGGGATTCAAAACATACTGTTGTAGTATCTTTAAAATAGTTTATTTATTTATATGTATTTTTCATACAAAATAATGTATTTCATTGTAAAATCTCTTTCTAGGATTTAAACGCGTTGATTACGTTGCCACAATACGTCCTCTGATTGGACGAGGAAGCCCTAACAACCTCGATTCTGATTGGCCGTGTTAAAAATCAGTTATCCAGAGTAAGCAATGCAAACGCATTTTACTCAAACCAAGCTGATAACATGGAAACAGCGCCATTTTGGCTCAATTGGGGAACGTAGTTCACTGCTGCTTATTACAATACGGAACGTTTTTGTTTCTGCGTTATATTAATACATCGCTATGGACAGTTAAGCAGCGTTGTTTGTTTAACTTAACATGTGGCTAAAAACGCGGTCCTGAAGAACCGCACTTGTGTGAAAATGCAGAATTAGTTTTAATGCTCTGATGGTACCGACATCTCACACGCTGACAGTGACATTTGCCCGATAACGCCTTATAAACATGGAAGGGTCGAGCCCGATGGTTGAAGCCGCCTCGGATGGTGACCGGTGCGGAGACAGCGAGAAACGAGAGGAAGAGACGCCGATGCAAGCGGCCGCGGGTGCGGTCGGGTTCAGTATCTCGCGTCTAGACACACTGAGCGCGCTGAGACTGAACCGAACCCGACCGTCGGCTGATAAGGACCTCCGGTATCTGCATTTGTTATGGAAACCCGGTGAGCTGCTGCAGGCGGGACGGAGCTCGCCGGGTAAGATCACCCCGAGCAGGGTGAAGCGGATGGGAAGAGTCCGGAGGAACCTGGGGCCCGTTGGGAAAGACCTGTATGGTGGGTGGATTTCGTTGTTTAGCATTTGATTCAGAGACCTGACACTTGGTATGCAAACTGCAATAGGCCTACTGTATATGAGTTGTCATATTTTGCATTTCCTGTAGCTCAACAGATAAAGCATAGTGCTTTAAACACTAAGGTCATGTCAGTATGCACGTAAGCTAGTGATAAAACCTTTTGGTTCGTGCATTCGTTCATTTTATGGCTGTAAAATGTAATAAAGTGTCTGTTCAAACCCTTAACCACTGCAGTATCTTGAGGTGGACTGTCAGAATGCTGATATCATGCACTGCGAAGCATTTCATTGTCAAAATTTGGACCCTTTAACCATTGGTCTCACCTGTTGTTGTTGTTTTTTCCTCCAAAGCTGTGAAGAGACTTAGAGAAGCCGCCAATAGCAGCGACATTGACACTGGTAAGTATCATCACATTTACAATTAAGTTAAACTAGGATGAAAGGATCTAATCTACAATGCGGTTATAAAATGCTCACTTTTATTCTGTTTCAGTTCAAAGACTTCTGGAGGATGGAGTTGATCCTTGTGCCGCCGATGACAAGGGCAGGACGGCCTTACACTTTTCTTCCTGCAATGGAAATGAGACTATCGGTATGCTCTCCTTTAACATTACTGTCTATTGGTGTATGCTATTCTTAAGAAAAATCCATGAAGTTTCACTCAAGAGATTTTCATTGAATATTATGATTTGCACAGAATTAAGGTGACATTAATTGTGAAATAAAACAGACATTGTTAACTTTTCCTAGTAGCTTTCCATGTGAAATGCTATGCAAATGCAAATGTGTTTTATTGGGTTATATAATTACGATTGTTTTTTCTATAATATAGTTAAGCTATTGCTGAGTTCTGGAGCAAACCCAAACCAGAGAGACAGCCTTGGAAACACACCTCTGCATCTGGGTAAGAATTTGCATCACGAAATTGGGAAATTATTTTTGGTTACCTCATGTTGTAAGACTCTCTACATCTATCCATATGAGATCTTCGATATGTCTGATACTCTGGAAATGACTGCCTGTACCTTTTCTGTTCTATTTATCGAATCTAACCTTGTCCTGTACAGTACAGTGAGTCCTTTGGAAATTGTTTGCTTAAGGTGTATTTATTTTCTACAGCTGCCTGCACCAACCATGTGCCTGTTATCACAACCTTACTCAGAGGAGGTAAGATAGGCTAAACCGGTCTGTTGTTAGGCTGCATAAATCTTTTCCTTTTGAGTTTTTGCAAAAATATTAAACTTCAGGCTTTTCTATAACCCTATCTGCAAACTGAATTCCGTGTTTTACCTGTAGGTGCCCGTGTTGATGCATTGGACCGTGCTGGCAGGACACCGCTACATCTTGCCCGTTCAAAGCTCAACATTTTACAGGAAGGAGAGTCGCGTAGCATAGAAACGCTCAGAGGAGAGGTCACACAGGTGATTTACAAACACCTGATATACTTTAGGTCAACATATTATTTACCCAGATTTCTCCATACATCCCTTCATACACATTGAAAACCTCGGTATAACTGTAAAAGTCTTAATATGTTTGACTACAAATGTACAATATACAGTAGGGGCCACTAACATGTATTCGTACCGAACCTGACACGAGCTGTCGAGGGGAAAATTCCAAAGTGAAGTTATCATTCCTATGCCCTACTCCCTTCGAAGGGCTGAGCCCTTGTAGTTTACACTTTGGAGTGAGCAGGGCATTTGCGTGCCATTATGTAGACTTTGGAAAACACTTGGCAAAGGAAACAAAGTAATTTCCTCATTATCTTCATCTGGCATGTTCCTGTGACAACAAAGCATTGTGTCCGTAGGAGTAGGACATAGGAATGATGACTATATTTGGAATGTTGCCTGTTACGGTTCGGTACGTATACATGTACCGTAACACCCCTATATGAAGTATTAAAGGAAGAAAACACCAAAACTGGTTAAATTATTTTGGTACGTTATATTATGTTATATGGGCTTTATATTAAGAAATGCAAAAAAAGAGCTTCAGTTTTTACTCCAAGCACTCCGACAACTCAACATACGTACAAACTCTTCAATACATTTTTAATAGTAATGTTTAATAGTAAGCGTCAGTTTTCCTAGGTTGGACTGGACATCACTTTTGGCCACTACTGTGTGTACTCAAAAAGACCCTCATCTCATTACCTCTGAATGTGTTTGTAGATTATTCAAATGCTGAGGGAATATCTGAATCTAATGGGGCAGAATGAAGAGAAAGAGAAACTAGAGCACATCTCCAATCAGCTACAAAACACTTGCACCAGAGAACAGGTAAAACATGCACACACCCCAAACTGAAGCGCATGGAAGATCTTACGAGACGACCTACTCTGTCCTCATTCTCAATCGAATCGGGTTTTGTGTATGTTGTGTTATTTTAAAGATAATCTTTAAAGCCGTTTCATTCTAATGTGTTTCACAGGTGGACGTGGTGACCGATTTACTCGCCAGTTTTACGTCTCTCAGCATTCAGATGCAGAATATGGGAGACCGGTAGAGACGAATGTGAGAGCGGCCAGAGAACTAGAAGGACGATGAGGGTTTGGCTAAGAAAAGCTATTTAAAAATGACATGCCTATATAAAGCACAGCTGCATATGATACTGGTTATTTAAATCCATGTTTCACTGAGAAATACTGCATTGCCTTGTATTTTATTGTTTGTTCTTCGTTCCTGCTACTTATGCCTTTATTGTAGCCAACTTTGTCGCCGTTTACTGTAAACACATTTTGTAAGTGACCAAAAAACTGCCAAATAAAAGATGCCATTATTGTAAAAGGTCTCTGTTTGAGTTTGGAGTGATGTGACACAACATTGACACAGGAAACATCCTTGTTACAATTATATCACTTTTAAAGAATAAATATAACGATGCTTATCTTAATAGAGTTTTTTTTTTAATAAAAATGGGGACTTTCATTGTTGTGATACACTCTCTGCTCTCAAGTCCCTCCCTCTTTGCTGCTTTTGTTGTTGACTTCTATCAAAGATGGCGTCGCGCGGCATCTAAACCCAACCACAACCCGAGGTAACGTTTCACTGATTCTTGCTAAACGCCACCTTCTTCTCCACCGAGAATGCATGCAAACTACCGCATTCTTGCAGTACTGTAGACATCTTCAAAGTTGCATGATGCGAATCCGCCGTTTATTCAGTTGTAACCCGAGACTGGCCTACGTGTGTGGAAGCCGCGGATCTGCGCGCGCGGGACTATCCGGCAGGGACGCGCGGCGCGTCCGCAGCTGCCCGCGTCGTGTGTAGTTGAGACAGGGAAGAGAGCTGGATCCCGATGAAGTGAGGATAAGGGGTGTGTGAGCGTGTGCATCTCTTTGAAAGTAGGCGGGAAATGGCCAATAATGAGTTTTGAGGCAGATCTTCATATTAATTGCGTCGGGTTTGATGTTAATGTGGCATTCTTTACAGTGTTGAATAAAGTTCTGGCAAAGCCGAAATATGTGTTGCGATTACTTCCAGAGTCTGTTACTCATCTGTCCTTTGACATTTCTGCACGCAACATTGTTGCAACTGGAAGAAACCGTGAATTGGAAACAAAGGAGTGAAGATTTTGTTCTGCGTGTTTTTTTCCAGTATTCTGGTTACTTTGAGTTTTGTATCTTTGAATAACATTCAAGGTTTTTAATGTCTCGTGTACTTTGCTGCAGTCAGAGAGAATTTCTTATTTTGTATTCCTCTCCAAAAAAGATGGGTTGGACAAATTATAAAGACAAGAATATACGGTCCACAATAAAGGAAACCTGGATGAAGAAAAGAACAAACCAGAATATATTAAATATGCAAAGTCACAATAAAAACAAACAGTACAACAATTAAAGAAATGACTGTTAGAAGAAGTACAGTACACAATTAAAGACAAGAAATCATACGGATGAATTGAGATGAGGGACTGATAAACGGGTCCAAACAAAAGTCCAGTTAAACTCAATAGTTAGAAATCTGGCACTGCGTGGATCCAAAAAGGCTCTATGACCAAAAAGCAAATAAGATCGAATTAAACATGAATTTAAATGGTCCCTTAATCCTTTAAATGGTGTTTCAGCTTTTTCTTGGAATAGACACTTTAAAAGATACACAAAAGATTCCCATTTCTTATGGTTTTGATGGCAGTGATTCAAAACAAGCTTCGAGGTGTATATGATAAAAAGTTTGTGTTTGTTTACTTTTTTGGTGTAGCGATTTTTTGAATACGTCTAAAAATTTGACGTAAAGAAATAAAAATAAGCTTGTTTTGAACACGTCAACCAAATTGATTCTGTTTTCTGTCTGACCTCACAGATCTTTAATCTTTTTCCATACACTAGAATAACCAGAGAGATTTATCCCACCTGAGGGTCCCAGAATGACCATGGCCTTTGAGGAGATAAAGAAGAAAGGAATGATGGGTATGATAAAAACAAGACTCAAGCACATATGTACATTGAAGAAAAAAGTTCTGAAAATGGTGTGACGTTTCCACAGAGGGGTCAGGGATGGAAGGAGACGTTGGTCTTGTTGCCGGTCGCAGCCAGAGGGAGAAGAGGCGGTCATATAAAGATCTGTTAAGAGAGGAAGAAGAAATCGCAGCGCAGGTGCGCAAAACCTCAAAGAAACAACACAAGGTAACGGCAGGGCGATGGATACGGTAACATCACAAATCATGTTGCTTAACTTTTTTTATGTATTATGTTATAGTCGAGCGGACAGGATTTCCATATGTTGGATGACTTGTGTCTTTATTAAGCTCATTGTCTGTTAAACTGCTTTGGTGTTATTAAAGGAATAGTTCACCCAAAAAGGAATATTCTCTTATAATTCACTCTTCCTCCCTTGGCATTTCAGACCTGTTTGGCTTGCTTTCCTCAGTTGAACACAAAATACTTTTATATTAAAATGCAACCATTTTATCTTTTTATAACACGACCCAAAATGTTGAAGCTCCAAAAAAAACAATTGCATACATCTGTCATTGTTTTTAAAAACAAGTCATATTTTAAGCTTATTCAGTGATATTGGAACTAAAGTTCAAAACTAATTCTTCAAAAGCTAAATTAAAATATGACAATATGAATATAACTTAAAATCTCATTGATTCTTGGCTGTCTCAAAACTGCCGCGCTTATTGGTGATATTTTTTGTTTAAATAAACTCAGTCAAAATATTAAATACAGCTAAACATATGAATTGTTTTTAATACAAACATTCTTTAAGCTTCAGAAGACTTTCAATAACTCCTTTGTTCACTCTTGTTTATTAGCTAGAACAGTTTGGATTAGCCTACTTTTATGATGGACGCATGTGATTTTAAGAGCTTCAACATTTTGGGTCTCAAAAGTTAAAATGATTTAATTTAGGAGTAAAAATGTTTGCCTGTGTTACTTTTTATCTGGGATGGCATGAGGGTGAGTACACTTTTTGGTGACCTATTCCTGTAAAACACACACAACTTGTTATGTTACCCTGGTAGATGTGACATCTGGTGTGAGACGGATTCAGAATTGTGTCTGTCCTTCTCAGTCCACTTGTCATTGTACTGTTGTAGATGTATGTTGATATGTGTCCATAGTTTGCTCGCCGACACTTTTTTGGATGGAAATCTACCTGTTTTAATGCGCCATGTTGTCTCTCTTCAGGATTCTGATCTTTTTCTATTAGGAACAGATTCTCACAAGAAAAAAAAGAAGCACTCGAGTGAAGAACACTACCACAGAGGTGAAAAACTGTTTCATTTGTAACGTTCGGTCTGTTTCAGAACAAGCTGTCTCGCTAGGCTTCTTCTAAGACAACCAAATAGTTCACATCAGACTAAAGACTACATTTCTGATTTCCACAGATCATCACAGTTCTGGTCAGCCCGCACACAAGAAAAAGCGCAAGTCTTCAGATCGTTCGCCCTCCCTCTCCTCCTCCCACGCGTCCAATTCCGCAGACACAGCCATGGGCCTCCTGGAGGCCATCACCTCACCGCTGGCCACGGGGTCTGACCCAGCTCCTCACCTCCACAAAAAACCATCCTACCCCACTCACGCCAGCTCTCACTCCTCCTCCAAAGACCGCAAGCGTGAAGGCAGCTCAAAGAGCGGCCACCTCTTCTCCCATTCGCGCCCGCCTGGCTCGTCTTCCTCTAAGAAACACTCCTCATCCTCGAAATCGCTTCTGTTTCATGGAGGAGCTGGGAAAGGAGAGCCGCTGACCCTGTGTGAAGCCGAAGGTCTAAAGATGAAACTCATCCTTTCCTCAAAGGAAAAGAATGAAGGATTAGAGACAAATGAGGGATTCTCCTTTCCACACCACACGCCTTCCTCAACCTCAGGTGCTGTGGGTCATCATCCGTCATCCAGCTCGAAGAAAGGAGTGGTGAAGAAGGAGAAAGACAAAGACAAAACGCTTAAGCCACCAAAGAAGAAGCAGCACACTCGTGAGCCTTTGCCTGTGGTCGGGAAAGAGGTGGAGGTTGTCGGTGAGTGAAAATAATGAATATGATGTACATGAGAAAATCATATAAAACATATTATTATTTTTTACGGGACAGCGTGTCGTAATTTTTTTTATCATGTTAGGTCATTACGGCGGCTCTTTCGGGCACGTGGGAGCCGACAGCTCGTCGTCAGGAGAACTGGAGGCCGGCGAGCTGGTGATCGATGACTCCTACACACACCTGTCAAAAAAGAAGAAAAAAAGCAAGAAGAGCAAAAAGAAGAAGGATAAAGAGCGAGACAGAGAGCGAGAGAAAGGGTCAAGAGAGAAGAAACACAGTAAAGGAAGATCTGGAGGAAAGAAAAGTCCAGGTGAGATCTGATTGGTAGTTGTTGTTTTTTAGGAACCTAAAACAAAAATGATTCTCTATTATTTTTCTTAGGATTTCAACATTGCCAGAATAAAGGTTATTATAGTTTACTAAAGCAATTAAAACATTTCGGTTCATTGAATTTACTTAATATCAGACTGTAGTTGTCCCGGCACTAAAATGATAATGAATAAAAACTGAACTCAAATAAAAAAAAACTGAAATCAATTAAATTCAACCTATTTAGCAGTGTAACTGAACATAAATCACATTAACTATAAACTTAATAAAAAATAAATTCAGCTTATATAACATAAACAAATAAAAGTGATAACAGATAATTCTAAAGATTTGAACAATAGAATATCACAGGTTTCCATTCCTTAATTACGGTAACATGACATGGCGTGAACACAGCACTTGAATCGGTTTTTTGTTATAATTGTGAAGCCCTGTTTTGGATCAATTTGTCTTTGCTAATCAGGGGATCCGTCCAGAAGCCACTCCCATTCTCACAGCTCGACCAATCACAGCGTATCTGGTGGGATGTATACTATGGCTCCTCCCACTTCGGCTCATCATCATCATCATCAAAACGTTGAAGTGATGGTTGACAAGAAAAAAAAGAAGGAAGAAAAAGAGAGAGAGAAACAGGAGAAGGACAAGGTGAGCTGAATTTGTTGGCTGTTATATATTTTTGAGCAGTCTAAATCACAAACAACATTCCTGTTTGGTGCTACTCAAAGTGATACTTCAGGCCTGAATCAAAATTTCCCCGTGTTTTACTCCCCTCGAGGCATCCTAACTGAATGTGAATTTCTTTTTGAAGAATAATGCAGCCAGAGTTATAATGCTACGTAGCCTTTTACTTCATAGCGGTAGAATGGGAGTGAATGGGGGGGGAATTTTGAAGCTCCAAAAAGTCCATACATCGATCAAAGACACTGCTCCGGGGTCTTAACAAGAAAAAATGTCTTGTTTAGGAGAAATATCCATATTGAGATTGCTATTGACGTTGATGTCTAACATCCGCTACAGGCGGACGAGAGGCTTGTTTTTCCGTGTTTTTAAATGTTGGTGACGAAAGCTCCCGTCCAGAGGATGCGGTGTTTCTATTGGCTGAAAATGAAAATTGCTGTATTCGTCACAGGAACTTATGACATGCCTGCGTCATTTGCTGGAAAAGACATTAACGTTAATAGCATTCTCAATATGGATATTTCTCATTTCGCTTCAGAAATGTTTGTTTAAGACCACTGAGCCCTGTCAAGGCTTTCTTTGATAGATTGATGCACTTCTTGGAGCTTCAAAAAATCGCCCCCCATTCATTCCCATTCTACGGCTTTGAAGTAAAAGGATACGTGGTATTATAACCCCGACTGCATTATTCTTCAAGAAGAAAGTCACATTTACTTTGGGGCTGGAAGCATCACTTTTAAGTTCTTATTTACAAAATTATAACATCAATTGTTTTGTATTTGTCAGTCGAAGAAGAAGAACACAACAGCATATCAGGTGTTCTGTAAAGAGTACAGAGTCAATATCAACGCCGAACAGCCTGGATTAGGTAAAAAATGTTGTTCATATTGCTGTCTCGTGATTGGCTGTTGTGTCCTTGTTGGTTAATTTAAATCTTTTTCCTCCAGTCTTCGGCGAGTTAAGTAAGAAACTCGCAGAGGTGTGGAAACAACTACCTGAAAAAGACAAACTGGTCAGCACTTTTTTACTTTATAGATTATAAATATAAAGTCATTTTGAAAAGTGTCGGATAGATTTGATCCTCCATCCTCTTTCTACCCCCCACTAAAGGTCTGGAGACAGAAAGCTCAATATCTTCAGCACAAGCAGAATAAAGCTGAAGCCATGACAGTGAAACGAAGACCCTCGACATCGTCTGAGAGCAAAAGCAAAGGTGTCACCAAAGCCTTTTACAAGAATCTCTTTTAGCTGTTTCTATAGTTCAGTGTTCTCATGTGTTGTGTTTGATTCAGGTGTCAGTAAAGCAGTCGGTTTGGGGGCAGGATTGACCCCACAGAGTCGCTCTGCTATGGGCATGTCCTTGTCTCCTGCACGGGTACCTGACGTTGACCCCATAGACGCGGCTGCTCACCTGCAGCTATTGGGCGAGTCTCTGTCTCTCATTGGACATCGACTTCAGGAAACAGAGGTGACTTCAAAATGTCCATTCAGTTGCAATGAACTGAAAAACAAAGAGATACAAAAATGACATGACTAGGGTGTTTATAATGATTATTTTCCCACATGCTATTATTAAAACCGTCTAATTTGCTATTAATGTGAACTTAGCTTTTACTTTTCCATTTTTCCATCAACAGTTTCTCAATAAACGTCTTAACTTTATTTTAGGGAATGGTTGCAGTTTCTGGCAGTCTTTCGGTTCTTTTGGACTCAATCTTATGTGCTCTTGGTCCATTAACTTGTCTGACAGCTCAGGTCCCACAACTCAACGGCTGCCCGAGGAACCTCCTGGTGAGACAAACATTCACACACTGCACTTTCTCTTCATTATGTTTTATTACAGCATTGTCCTCTAAATAACACTAAGAATTAAACATATACAGAAGCCACAGAAAAAATGAAGAGAACATTTCAATGAAATTTCAGTTGTTCTGAATTTACTATTTATAGGTTTGTTTTTAGGTAAAATGCTCATTTTTATTTCATTCTGTGAACTATGAACATTTCTACCATAATGTTAAATACAAGACCTCAAATACTGCAAAGAAAATAAGTTCATATTCACGTTCAAGCAGTACAACAGTAATTTTTGATCATGTATTTAGGAAAATTTCCAAAATAACTTTTTATGTGATATCCTGGATTTTTATCACAATTTTCATGTGTTTGTCATGATGTCTGTCTTTCTCATTACTTTTTGATGACTTTGTCACCGCTGAGGTTTGATTTTGTTGAAATTCAACAGACACTGGACTGGTATGACTAAAACACATCCTGAAATGATGATTAAATCTTTGTACACATCCACAGCTGAGATGTTTGCCAATAAATGGCCTATTATAAGACATTTTCACTTTGTCATATTTCAAATTTGCATCAAATGCTATTTATACAAAGTTCACATACGACTTTAATCACATACAAAACCCGTGATCTCAATCCATGTCCTCACTTGTCTCAACAGTCAAATACTCTGGACAACATCGCTTACATCATGCCTGGACTATGAATCTCTCTCGCTGCACTTAAAAAAGACTGAGTTGACCTCCAACCGAGGACTTGCAGAGGAGTTACTTTTTCTCATCATTGTTGAACAAAGCAATGGAAATTCTTCGTCTCCGACGTGTTTTAAAGAACAGTATTTAAAATGTTAGCCGTTTTTTAATGTTTTTTAAAAAAAGATGCTTTTTTAGAGAAGAATTTTAAGGGTTGCATTTTATGTTTTTGTTTTAGGTCTCCATGTTTCAGTGTTACAGTCTGTTGTAAGCAGTCTGTAAATGTGTGTGTATGTGCCGTAAAATATATGTAAAGGTACTCGTTTATGATGTCTTGAGTATTTTTTGTTTTGTACAGATATGTGCCGTTTCATTTTAGGACCAAATGTTTTATTTTCTAATTTAATTTTGAGTTAATTTATACCAACAGCAATTCATGTGCACTGTCATTTCATGTCACTTATTGCATTTTTTATGCATATGTTGTAATTTTATAGTTTTTATTGTTTTTAGCATGTTTACAGGAATGTGTAAAACCACTTTAAAGGTGCACTAAGTTTTTTTTAAATGACAAAAAGCACTTTTGGCCCAAATCTCCAGTCATTTGGTAACAGCTTTATTAAAATCAGATGATGCAGATATTTAGAAAACAAATACTTAATGCACCTTTAAAGGTATGACCATTTTAAACAAGCGATTGTTAGTAGTTTTAGATGATGAAAAATGTATTATATATTTGCATTGACACATTCAGTACATCCGATTTCATCTGCTTATTTGGAGAAAAAGTATTTTCATTAAAATGCACAGATCTTGTTAAATAGGTTTGTTTTATACACTGATGGATTAATGGCTTTCATTACTACAAATAACGCTTATACTGAAATATTACATTTATATCGGTCATTGTATTAGATAATGATACCCACAAGCTTCTTTTGGGCAAATGTTTTGCTTGGACAGTGTGCTAACTTTAGTTTTTGTACATGATTAAATGTGTTGTTATGTAATGCAATGACATGTGAACATGCCACACCCAGCTTTAATTCCCTGTTAAAGGGATAGTTCACCCAAAAAAGCAGAATCTGTCATCTCTCCCTCGTGTCTTTCATGACATGTATATGAAAACCTCCATATGACTCTTTTTTTATGTTGAACGCAAAAGAAGATATTTAGTAAAATGTCCCAGTGGTTTTGTGTCTAAATGAAATGGAAGTCATTTTTGTTATTTGCAAAAGAAAGAAAGTCATGCATGTCTTCAATGACTTGAGGTTGAGTAAATGATGCAAAAAAATCTTTTTTGTGTGAACTGTCCCTTTATAATAAGCTTGAAAATTGTGGCTTTTAAGAATGCAATTGTTTCAAGTTTTACTTGAAAGGATTGAGTCAAACCAAGTGAGAATGCCGAACTTCTTGGGTGTTGTGTCAACCATAAAGGGGCTTTCTTCACCCTTTCATGAATCAAAGTTTTGCAGACACATCTTTCCAAAAGAGAAGGACAGAGGGAAGTGATGTAACAGCATCACATGATCACACAGAGCTGTTGTTCCCTGCGGTGCTTTGACTGAATGGCAACACAGAAGCGAGCTGTCAAACAGGAAGTGCAGAGAAACAGTCCAGATCTTCACACAAGCACGAGAGTCTCTCTCTTGTAGGTAAGATTTTAAGTCTTCAGATTTCTGTTGTGAGATAATAAAAGCATCTATCAGTTATGCACGCCGAACTGATGTTTAATCAGTAATGAATTGGGATGTATGAAGCGAAAGGATGCAGAATTGTGAGGGTTAAGTGTAGTTGTGTGAAATGTGGGTTTCTGTTTTGCTCTGCTGAGTCATCTGAAAGGAATGACGTCCTCCATTTCTCGTCTTGTCGTTTACTAAAGTTACTCAATGAGCTTGTAGTGTAGTTGTGAAGCATCTCATACTAAACAACAATCCCTCCATCACGTTCTGTTGTTGACTTTGAATTGCAGACCATGGAGGGAAGTATGACAAGTGATGTTTACCAGGAAGTGACAGAAACACTAGTAGACACCGATGATGGACAGTCCGAGCCACAGGAAAAAGGTTTGAATTCACTTAAAAAGCATCAAATCGGCTGTTTCGTTAGCTTCACCGTTCTATAAAAAAGTATATATAACAGACATAATGACTGCACCTCGTGCAAATTATTGCATTTGAACTATTATTAATATGTTGTTTATATCGTTTATTATGATGTTATAATAAAAGTTACATTGTAAACAGCGAGTCTAAGTATATCACATATCATGAAAGTGGTTCATGCTCCCGTTTAGTCGGCAGGTGGCGACATTGCTTCAAAATTGTGTGAGGCCACACTAAAAATTATTTTCATGTGAATCCAGCAAATCAAATTATTTGAATAATTATTTTAATCAGTATTAAATGCTGACATAGATTTACCTTTTTCTTATGGATGTACCATATACGAACCATTGTTTTTTAATACAGTAACTTGTTTAGCATGTTGTAGTAAAACTATGGAAAATGAACCAATTCGCAGAAAAGCACGGTTACAACACACTTATTATAATAAAGCCTTGGCTATTTTTCATTTGGGTAAAGTCTGAGTCAATTACATAGAAAGACTCATTTTTGACCTTGCAAAAGTGCGGATTTTGTGATGGTTTTGCTTTGACTTTTGTGTATTTTAGTCTCTTAATTGCTAAGAAAGTCTTGGTATTGATAAGAGTGGATCAATGTATTGAATTGCATTATTTGTGTAAAACTATTACCTTTTTTTTCTTGTGGAACATGTTTTTTTACCTAACATAAAAATGAGTCTGTTTATGCTTTAATAAACAGTGAGTTGAACCTAGCTTTGTCATTAAAATAATGTTTGCAAGCATATTTTCTTTTAAATAATCTACATTAAATTCATGCTTTAATATTTATTACACTAGATTTGTAGATCTTAATGTGTTATATTTAAGCATTAAAATAATAAAACAATCTCTAACTTACAGCAAATAAATAAGTGTATAATACTTTATTTACTGTATGTAAAGTTATTTTACTTACTTTTAACATGAAATATTATACTATAAAGTAATATAAAGTAATATATCACAGTATTTGTATGCAATTAATAATAGCACAAATAAATCACATAATTAATTTGCCATTTTAAATTGTACATGTTTTAATATTGTGAAACTGTAATAACACAACAAATCTTTCATAATTCGAATAATTTATAAATAAGTTCAATTAAACTACATTAAACCAAACTCTGGGCGATTATATGGTCTATTGCATTTGTCCTTCGTCTTTGCCCTATTTTAAGTCAGAAGAAACATATTATAATAGTATCGTATGCTGTTTGGAGAAAAGTCAAAATAAAAGTGGTGTCTCTGTATCTCGTGTCTGTCTTTAATAAATCTCTGCCTTGCTGTCTGTGGTCTCAGCATTGACGCTGGTGCTGCTCGGCTCAGCGGGTGCTGGGAAAAGCACAGCGGTTGATGCCATCCTGGGCGGCCCGTCTGACTGCGGCACCGGTCCTGATACAGCAGCCAACACCGACTCTCAAAAGAGACGTGTGATTGTGTCAGGAAGACAGGTGGGTTAACGTCTCGCTTCAAATTCTTTCTCCTTACTATAATATTTAGTCCTTTTGAAGAAATGTATATTCGATTTCTAATCACAGAATATGATTTTGGAAAAAAAGCTCACTATTACATTTACATACATTTATACTTAGGTATGTGCAAACCCCTGGGATTGAACCCACATCGTTGCATTGTTAACGCAATGCTCTTACCACTGAGCTACATGAAAGCAATATTACTATTGCCTCATACTTATTATTTTTTATAATTTATAATTCTTGTTGTGGGCACTTAACATGCTAATCATACAAGCAAACATGCTAGCAACATTCTAACAAACATACTAATCGTTTAAACATCATGCAAGCAACATACTAATCGTGTAAACCTCATGTTATTAACATGCATATCATTTTAAGATCATGCTAATACATGTTAACAACATGGTTAATCATGATAATTTGAAGTTTAAACTTAATACTAGTGTAAAAATGTGTCAAAACAATGCTTTGTTAAATTTGTTGAATTTGTTAAAGGTATAAAATTTTACATTCCGTCGATAACTGCAGGGAAAATGTTGTGGTTTACGGTTTGCCACAAAGCATCACTCACATTTTCTTCAGAAAGTGTACCCATCTAGTAATTGTTACAGTTTGAAGTATATGTTTACTCTACATATTTTATTTGTGTGATCATCGTAATTTAAGTCTTATTAAGAAGTTTTATAATTCATAGTGACACTTTTTTATGCACTTTTTTGTACACAGGTGACCGTGGTGGATACACCCGAGTGTCTGTTCATAGAACGCCCGGCTGAAGATGTCCGTCGCCAGTTCTCACTCTGCGCGGCTTTTTCAACACCGGGTCCCCATGCATTTCTCCTCTGCGTCCCTATACACCGCCCCAGTAACCTGGAGCTCCAGATTTTGGAGACCTTAGAAAAGGTGTTTGGTCCTGAAGCCGTTAGTAAACACACAATGGTTGTTTACACTCGCATGGAACGACTATCTGAAGATGTGTCTCTGGATGAGTATCTCAATACTCAACGGGTGGATCTGCTAGAGCTGGCACAGAAGTGTGGGGGCCGGCATCACCCGCTGACAGTCGAAACGTACGCAGAGGAGAGCGTGAAGGAGCTACTTGAAAAGGTGGAGCAGATGGTGAAAGAATCCGGGACAAAGTTTTACACCTGCCCTCTGTTGCAGGAGGCAGAGAGGAGAGTACGAGAAAAAGAGCAGGAGATCTTGAGAAGCCGAAGAGAAAGAGGAGAGGACGATTCGTCCATGGATGCGGAGGGAATCAGGGCTGAAGCGGAGAGAAAAGTGGATGATCTGACGGTTGAGGGCATCGCGGATCTCTGTGTCTCCGTCCCGAATACTTCGTTCATTCGCTGGTTATGGGACAGTGTGGTGGGGTGGCTCCTGTCGCTCCCGAACATGGTGAGGGGCAGCACTTTACTGGGGTCGTTTGTGGGTTTGTTTGTCGGGGGACCCCTAGGAGGGGCCATGGGGGCAACTGTCGGCTCTGTGGCTACAGAGATGGGTAGACGGAAACAAAAAAAAACCTAAGTGCTTAACTCGGTAACAGCCTATTTTAACTTTTCTTAGTCAAGGGATAGTTCACCCTAAAATAAAAATTATCTCATCATTTAATCACCCGTTTTGTTGTGTGTGACTTTTTATTTTGTGAAACACAAAACAAGATATTTTGAGAAATGTCTTAGTGGTTTTGTATTGACACAATGGAAGTCAGTGGGGACCAATGTAGTTTAGTCACCTACGTTCTTCGAAATATCACACAGGTTTGAAATGACATCAGAGTGATAACATGATGATTAAAACATTTTTGTGGGTGAACTATCCATTAACGTCCAAGTCATAACCAAAATTAAATAATGCTTCAAAGGTATCAATAGTTCTGTTACATTCAGATAAGAATACATATTTGTAAGAAATATACCAAATTCAAGGATTTTACTATCAGTAAAATGTTCAGACACAATTGCTCATTCTTTATTATTTCATTGTTTTAAACATTAAAGAATAATTCGAAAGACATTTACATTTATTACTTTGGCAGATGCTTTTATCCAAAGCGACTTACAAGCAGGAGAACATATAAACATTGTGTCAACACGCTAAACAGTACCGTTAGTTGATGCTACAAGGAGGATGATGTTATTCAAAAAGAAGTATAGAAATTATATTAAGAACTGTAAATAGTGATACAATTTCATTTGGACCAGCTAGATGTAATGCGCACTTTATATTTTTACCACATTCATTTTTAGCAGGTTAGGTCAAGATCAGAAAAGGTATTGAATTTTATGAGTACCCAAAATTCAGTTGTCTGAGCTACTAGTGCAAATTGCAAGACATGAAATCTATTTGAATGTATTAACTATCGATCCGTGAGAGTATTTATGAAAGTTATACTAAAAAGTTACCAAACGTATAAGGGTTTAGGCTTAATTCCATATAAAAACTCTGATGAGCACAGATAAGAGGTTAGATGTGTCTTTCATAAGATAGGAAAGTCTTCCGATTTGGAACTAAACAACTAAAGCATACTTCTGTATGTATATGTTATATACAATATTCATAAGCACTTTAAAGCCACTGAGTGAAGTTTTAATATTGTTACGTTATTTTAAACATTGCTGCAAAACTTTATTGATTATTAGTGAAGATCACGATCAACATTACTACTATTTGATAATCACCGCATTTTCTTTGACTTGAAGTTTCCTCTTGAAACACACTGTAAAGTCTGTTTGTTTGCAGGCTGTCCGAATAATTCAATGTCTATGTTCATAACAATGTTTGTATTAAAACACAGCTGGAGGAACAAACACATGCTCCAGACATCCTTCAAAAGTGATGACGAGTATAATAACTTCCATATACTCTGTTTTCTTCGATGTGCAACTTTGTCCGTTTATTAGTTTGAAGATCAAATGTTTCCGCAGCTGGTTCTGGAGTATGAAAATAAAGCAGTCTGATGGAAATATTTACTAACAGTGTGAACAATGTGCTCCGTGTTTTCTTTATACACACACTACTTTTGATTAAATATAATAATTCAAAATTAATTTCCCACATACACACATTCATGCACAATAGGGTCTTTTGTGCATGAATTCAATTATGGAATTTCTTTGTAAACTAAAATTTTAATTTTATAAACAACATATAAAGTATGCTTAAATATATCATTATTTTAGATTTATGCAGAGTTTATTTGAGTTTTCAAATGTCTTATAGGAATCATGACTGTTGTATACTTCACTAATGATTGACAATGTATCCAAATACTAATTTTAAACAATATATCTTAAATATTTTGTCAATATTATCATTTATCATCATTATTGGCCTTTTAAAATGTTCAATATGTTGAATTAAATTGTGCTTGTAGCCTACTAATGAAAGGACATGGCTAACCTAATCTCTTTTTTCCTTTTTTTATGGGTATTGTGTTATGTATCGTATGCCCACGTATATCAAATCGCCTGCCATGCATAATATGTCTGTATGAGTATATTTTTGTATGAGGATTATATCAGTTTTAACAGAAAACAAGCTAAACACAAAGATTCACAAGAAATCTAATCCTTATTGTATAAACCACATAGAACAGAATCTGTGAATAAATAATGTGAAAACGTTTTTATGTCTCGGGAAAAAGACATCAGACTGACAAATAAAGAGATTACTCTCTTAGTCCATTTTGCAAGAACAGGTTTCTGGTTTTGACAATGACATAAGTGATAGTCTGCTAAAGCGATCCATCAAAAAAACCCATCCCTGTATTTCTGCCTTCGGTACAGCAAGGCGTTTCCGTATGTGGGTGGTCCGCCGAGAGAGAGAGAGAGAGAGAGAGAGAGAGAGAGAGAGAGGAAGGAGTGAATAAAATGTGGAGTGAGGGGTAAAGCGCTTGCTGGGGGACGCGCATCTGTTTTCCAGATGTGCCCTTTGCAGTTATTTGAAACAGGAAAAAAGAAACATTTAAAAAATAAAGGAAAATTGGTGCTAAACAGATTTTTATTGTCAGGGATTACAGATGTAGTGCTATATAGATTACAGTATAGCAAGCTAGCCATGACTCAGGCCGGTACTGTATACTTTAACCTCAGATCTCTTTAAAGGAAGGGCGCAGGAATGATGAAGTGCGCTCCCCTGCGTACTTGGACTTGCGCGTAACGTGTTTAAAAAGGAACACCTGTCCAAATATTATTCTGTCCTATTGGACATGCGAAGACGACAAAGCGATGAGAAAATGAGGGAGAGGTGCATCAGGAGCAATGGAAAGAATGGGAAGGAGGAGACTAGGATTAATATGACACAAAGAAAAACATTATGGAAGCTAAAGTCAAAATAAAACAAACACCATTTTGAGATCCCAGGTGTTGTTTTTCACGCACACTATACTTTAAGCATTGTACTTCATCACTGTGATATTTCTAAATCTTTTTTTAAAATGCCTTTTATGTACAGATTTTACATACATCATAAAAATACTTATTTTATTGTATGACACTTTTGAGTGTAACATTTTTTTTCCAAAGATGAATACGATTGTACAGAAGGACATCAAATTAGATTAACTAGGGCCTACTTTTCTTATCTACTTTCTTATTTTTTTATATATTGAAACACAAAAGCTGGTGAGCATCCATCATGAATGTTGCGGTGATGTGGTTACAGGCTGGTTCCTTTTTTTACAGATCCAATGCTCCTGGGAACTGACACCAAAATGATTTGTGCTTGTATGCGTAACACCGGGCAAAGTCTCACATGAGTCGCATGTGGCCCATCATTAAAACAGAAACGATGAATTATGCTTCCTCGCTCCTCTGTGGAGATGTTGTTATAAGGGCCTTGTGGTCCACCCAATGAAGAGCAGAAGCAAATTGCAGACGCCTCAACATTTCTCTTTTATAATTGCGGCTTGTTTGAGACTGAAAAAGAAAACATTTGGGGAATAAACAATATGACATTTTGTGTAGTTATTGCAATTTAATTTCTATATAGTGAACTATAATTTACCTTAAAATGATTATTTTATCATTTACTCTCTCATATCAATTCTGCATGACCTTCTTCTGCAGAACACAAAAGAAGATATTTTGAATAATGTTGGTAACCGAAAACATTGCCCATTTTTGACTTCCAGTGTATGGATGTACATTTCTCAAAATATCTTCTTTTCTGTTCAAGAGAGAAAAGTATCAAATACTTGTAGGTTTTAATAGGTGATGAACTGGGCGAATAAAAACTTGCATTGCAATATTTTATATTTCACAACAATATAAAACACCCTTAAAAATATGATCTCCAAAACGTGTATATATCACACAGATGTTTGCTTGAATGTCCATGTACACAGTCCTTAGCCGAAGCACACCAGCAGTGATTCACTAAAAAAACGCTTAATTCTTCTTAAACACACTAGTGTCCAGCTCTGTAGAGACGATGCTCCACCCGCCTGCAGTCTCCTCATCTTTTTCCTATTAGTTCTGTTTTCATGTTCCTCCCTATAGCGAGCGCGTGTGTGTCTGTGATTGTTTAGAATGTGCGTGTAACAGCTTCGTAGTTGTGTCTGCATGTGTGGCTTTCAAGGCAACCTGTAAAATGCTCATAACAGGCCTGGCCAAATTATAAAATAAAAACGGATCAACACAAGTTTGCTTTCGTAATAGCACACTGAGAGCTTGATTTTTATATGCACACACAGACACACACACACAATCAAACTGTTAACGTTTATGAGACACTGGCAATGTTTCAGTGCATAAAATCGTGGTGTTTATTTATTGCGTCTGTGAACACAACTGAGGCCAAGCTATCGCCATGTGTTCTCACCTATCTTGGACTTTTAAAGGTTTACTTTTGGCTGCATGAAGATATAATAATACACTTTTTATATTTAGATTTTATAGTCTTTCAATTAAAACAATGCTTAGAAATATAAATACGAATCATATAAATCTATCTATAGCTTTATGCTTAAATTGTTTAAGATTAGTTTTATACAGAAATATATCATTGTAATCGTAAAAACTAAATAACTAAATATTCATGAATATTCAAAAATATTCATCTCTTTGACTGAATGATGAATAAAAGCAGCCAATACCGGGTCAGAATGGATTGTAGTTTGCAAAGCATCTCCTGGGACCTCAAGAACCTGAAACATGAATACGTTACTAAAACATAACATGGTGTGTTTTTATTTAAAGTTTTGGTCAGTTTACTATTATTCTAAAATGTGGAATAAATTGTTGATAATGAGACAGTGACCTTTAACATTATAAACAGTACAGCCATGGAAGAAATAAGGAGACCATTTCAAAATGAATTTGTCTGTTTTTAGAATTGACTATTTATGTGTTTATAGGGTAAAATTGTCATTTTTGTTTCATTCTGTGAACTACTGATAACATTACTCTCAAATTTCAAATAAAACTATTGTTTTTATTTGCATTTATTTGCAGAAAATGAAAAGTGAAGAAACAAGTCAAAATAACAGAAAAGATCAAATGTATTTTTTCAGACCTCAAATACTGCAAACAAAACAAGTTCATATTCACTTTTAAGCAATAGAACTGTAATATTTGAACGTGTTTTTAAGAAAAGTAAAAAAAGGATTGTTTAACATTTTCAATGCCTCGTCATTCTGTCTTGCACATTGCTGTTGGATGACTTTATGTCACTCCTGAGGTTTGATTTCGTAGAAATTCAACAGATACGACTGAAATGACCAATTCATATAGAAATGCTGATTTAAAAAACATTTGGAATGGTCTCTTCATTTTTCCACGGCTGTATTAGATGTTTCTATATTAAATTAGAACCTCTGAATTTAGAAAAGTGGTGACGCTGAGGAGTGTTTTTAAAGCCCAGTTTACCACACTCCACTCCCCCAAACGCAGCCTTGAGAGATCTTAA
This sequence comes from Triplophysa dalaica, assembly GCF_015846415.1. Lineage (NCBI taxonomy): Eukaryota > Metazoa > Chordata > Actinopteri > Cypriniformes > Nemacheilidae > Triplophysa > Triplophysa dalaica. The sequence continues at coordinate 6,243,689 of NC_079548.1, forward strand.
AGTGAGTACTAATAATCCTTTCCCTCAAATCACAGTGGGACGGGGGCCTCGCTGATCTCCACGCAGGGCCCTAATTGATTAATTGTGTGGGCCTCACTAACTGACATGCCGCTGCCGCTGGGTGGGCGTGGCCTGCGTTTGAAGTGAAGGCCTGCGGGAAGTGTTTGAACATACCGTGGAGAGATCGCAGCTCTTTGTAATGGACACCACTCTGCGGTCTGAACGCGACTCAGGGTCAAGCCAAAGCAAGCATACTGTTCCTCCCATTACCAGACACAGCGTGAGTTCTGGATTCCGCTTCAAGGATGAATAAATACAACACAGACTTGACCAGGATTGCTCCTGTCCAATACAGCGGATCAGGGGCTTAATCCTGGCCCAACCACACGAGTGTGTAATGGAAGAGTCGGTTCTGTCAGGACACGTAGCTCGTACCCCATTGATAGTTGAGTCAAATTCATGAGAGACTGAACTGTTAACGCAGCAATTACAACACATAAAGCCGTCTTTGTTTTCTGATGGATTCAATTGACAGAGATGCTCGTTGGCGTTACAACGTCTAGCACATGTTGACACATTCAAAAGAAGTAAAGCTAAAAAACTTGAGCTTCAAGTGACAAAAACATGAAGCCTGCAAAACACATTTTCTTTTATGTTCTGGCTATTATGATACTTCGGAACTTGTGTTCAGAAGTTCAGTGCTGTTGTGTTTCTTCAAATGTAAAACATACACACGCGAGGCCTTGAGACTCATCTGGTTTCAAGGCAGAGAGCAATGCTGCAGTGTCCTAATGCTTTTGCCTCACACGTTTCATCTATAACATACGTTTAGGATAAAATTAAGATTCTAACATTCTTGAAGGAGATGTCTTGAAGGCGTTAAAATGGAAAAATCACAGATGAGATCTCTTTCATTTCTCATGATAACATGAGATTGAATGGAGAGCATATGGGGACTTCTGCTCAAGTCTCCCGAGGTCTCCATAGAAACAGAGGCAAAAATTGTCAAAAAAAGAGTTTTAGATGAGATCTCACAATATCAAAAACTAAGCTCAGATTTGCCAAGTCTGCAAAAGTCAACATAATTGAAGATCGCAATACTAAACCAAATCCACATCATTTACCTCTCCAATCGTCATTTTACACCACTGTCCTTATTATGTATTTTAACAATTGCATTGTTTTTTTCTCTTCCTCCAAAGCAAAACATCTGAGACGTGAACTGATAGGCTATTAAAGCGATACCGAGACCCCTAGAATCTCCTGAGTTATGAAAGAGCAAACTTTGAGCAATAACATACAACATGCTTGTGTGATCTTTAAACTATTAAGTGGGAAATAATCTTCTTTTGTGCTTCACAGAATAAAAACAGTTTGTGGCTTTTGGAACATTTTTGGGGGGTAATTTTTTTTATTAAATTAAAAAGTACAATATTACCCAAGGAAAAAATAAAGTTAAGCAAAGGAGAAAGAGAGAAAGTTATGACCTTCATCTAAAGCCTCAAATGAAAGGCAGCATGTTGTTGGGCCTACGGGCCACACCTCTGATTTGCACTGATGTGGTCATTTTTACAAAGGATGAATCCAGCAAGACAGAAAGAAAGAGAGAGAGAGAGAGAGAGAGAGAGAGAGAGCAAGAGAGAGAGAAAGAGAAAGAGCGAGAGATAGAGAGAGAGAGACCATAAGAGAAAAATATAAAACATAGTGATCATTTGCTTAGGGCGATCTATTCATAGGAAATTTCATGAATGCTGTTTCTCTTTAATGACAGAACATGATAATAATTTAGTAATTTAAATCTTGGAATCTTTAGGACATTTTGGGTGGTCACTTGCTTTATTTCTTACCTCATGGGTCCAAAAAAAAACCTAGACATAACTCACCGCATGCTATGTTGATGAAAAGTTTTTAAAGTCAGAGATGTCTGTATTAGCCACCTCTGAGACAGCAAGCACCTGGCTCCACATATCTATATTTCTGATGTATCCTCCCTCCATCTGTCCATTGGTCTCAAGGATATCACACATTGTTTTAATTTCGACTATTATCATAATGCCCAGTCATGCTAAAATAGAAAAACAGGGAAAAACAAGCATGTTTGCGTGCGTGCGTCTTGAAGGCGGGAAAGGCAGAAGCGCTGCGGCTTCTTTGATGCTCCCTGAGTTGGTCGCTCAAAATAGACACATGAGAGAAAAAAATCACAGGGATTGTAAGTCTGTGTATAAACCGCTAATGCAGCGTACGCAATGCTCAAACTCATGAATGAGTGCTGACTATCAAGCTGTCTGCCATGGCCAATGAAAGTGGAAAGATAGCTTCAAAGAGCGCGAATAAAAGCCTGTCCTGAACTTCCTGAGGGATGCGGCTCTTCACAGAGGGAAACAAAACACCACCCGCCACATCTGAATGCTTGTTACAGTTTTCCTCTTTCCTAAAAAAAAGGGCGAAAAAAGCATGCAACAAATATGCTCTCCATATGTCTGACTTCAGTCGCCATCTTTCAAACCAGGCTTATGTTTTTATTTTTGTAGGGAAGTCAGATTTCCTTTGTTTTAATTCTAATTTTACTTCTCGCTGGTGCGTCCGTTCCCAGACATCCTCAGTGGTTCTGGTTATAGATAAGTGCGTGTGAGACATAGAGTGAATAAGGAATATAAAAAGCTTTAAGCCACTACATGACAGATTGTAACTTTAGCCGAGATAAGAGGCATATCATCACCATAGCAGACTATCATCGACACATCGGCTAAAATTGCTATCAGACGCTCATCAAAGCGGCAGTCAACATTGAAATGCCAGACGAAACCAAAGTTGGCAAAACTGTGGCGGAGAGATGCAAAGACCTGCCACTTCATTTCATAACGCTGGGCTGGTACTATGATAAACGCTTAACATCTGGTAATCTGCTTCATGACGTCGACATCCATGTTTGAGTGAGATTTTTAGTATGATGGCGTCCATCTGCCACTATATAGGTTTGGTCTTTAGACTGCAAAAGTGACTGCACGCTCCAGATTTTTCTGATCGGAGGAACTTTACGAGTGTGAAAGTCAGGGTGGTCTGGCTAAACATGCGACTGTCACATCGGGACCGTTCCTGACACAAGCGAACCGTCACGTCAGACCTGTAGTTATGGAGGTGAGACCCCCAGATAACAAAGACACCATTGATGCTGACCTTTGCTCGCCGTGATCCACACCAAAAACCTCTGACCTCTGACTTAGCCAACACACCATACACCTCTCAAACAGACACGTATTTCTTTTTTGCATATACACACGCACACTGACCCCGAGACCTCCGGTCCCTCTCCCATGGTGAGGTTTGTGGAATGCATCTCAGGTGCAAGGTCTGTCCTGGTTCCAATTAGTGGAGTATAAATTAGCGTGACTTTTCCCTCTTCTATTCAAACATTCACTTTCTCCAAATCCGTGCTATCTCAACCCCCTTTTCTGCTTCCACACCTCCCTCTCTCCTCTTGTGCTCATTCCCTGACCACCTTCCCATTTCTCACCACATAAATTTCCTTTCTTTACAGCTTGTGTCCACACTCCTAACCAACCCACACGCTGTGTCAAGCCTCTCTCGATATCCACATTCCTGTTTGCATGGATCTATACTGATTCAACCAACTTTATACTAATAATTTCTTTTATATGGGTAAAGAAAAATAATATAAAATACATAAAAATAACTTTTAAAACGCAACGTGTCAAATTCTCGATTGTGCTGTTGAGGTTGAGTCAGTCAATTGAAATACAGCCACAGTGTGTTTTTATTCCTCGATTCTAATGTGCAAATTAGGTATTTTCCAGATGTTTTACATTGTTCATTATTGCATAATGAGGCTGAAAGTTGTGAGGAGTTTTTAAGCTACTTCCAACGAATGAATTAAATTTTAAATGCTGCCTGCAAACGTAATGTTCCTGTAATTTTAAATCAGTTTAATGACTTGGGTTGCTTTTTGCAGACCCACCATCGTATCTCAAAAGACCACCAGAGATATCATGGACTAGACTTTTATTTTAATTGGAAGATTCTCAGACACTCATGAGCTTTTATCCAATTTGTCTTTTTCTTCCGGGAGATAAAGTTTTATATAAATATTTATTTGTATGCGACTAAACTAAAAGGTTTAGAAATGTTCAAATGACACACATGTGATCACATCAGCAGGCATAAAATTCTCACCATATGAAATAAAACTCCTTAAGCTATATTTAATATATATTGAGAATATGATTGTAGGCTACTTTTATTTAATAACATAAATAATCATATAACAATATATATTAAATAATAATATAATGTAATAGATCGACCCTATAATAGTCTTGAAATAGGCCTATCGGTCTATCTATGCTGCGTTCCATACACCTCGGATTTTGGATATTTCCCACCTCAACCCGGAAATAATTGAATAATTTACTTGAAATGTTTTCTGTTACCAAATCATTAGTTACGTAAATGGTTTAATGTTCTTAAAAACTAAATGATGTTGCTACATAAAGAAGTTAATTTTAGATTTGATATAATTCAAATCCTTATTTACGTAACCAGCGTGCGGCGTTAGCGTTTTTGAGCCGCGTTTTTCCCATCGTGCACCGCGGCTCAAACAGCTCAAACACCGTGAAAATAGGGAATTTCACGGAGCATGTCCTGCAAGACCTGAACAGTTTCACTGGAGTCAAATGCTCAGAAGGCGTTGTTGCGCAGAAGTCTTTATTTTCTTTTCACCGCCACTGTTTCATTTTAACTGCACGCGAGACCCCCGAGTGCCCGCAGCGCGAGCCTTTCACGCGCCGCAACTCATCCAGAGGCGCGCAGTGAAAACACGAGCCTGGCCGCTTTATAGCTCCCCCGAGGACGATAAGCACGACCTAACCCCCTTAAATAAGAGCGAGAGTTTGGTTCAGGTCTGGGTTTTAACTCCCCGAGGGGGGTGGAGAAGGAGGAACGGCTGAAAAAAAGGAGAGGAGGTGAGCCATGAAGGAATTTGGTTATTCTGTGATTTGCGAACGGCAGACAAGTGCAAAGACAGATTCATGCTACACTTGTGAAGTACTATACCAAAAATGTAAACGTTTAATGTACATGAAAACTACATGTACATAAGTCTTGCCCCGATACAAAATATAGATAAATTCTAGTTTCGTATTTTTATCTTTTGTTGTGCATTTAAGTGCATATGGAGATGGAACAAATTATTTCTAATCACTTAATAATGACCATTTTTGTGTGTGTTAAAAGTGGTGCATGCATATTCTATGAATTTACATCATAGCCAAAAAGTAAATTTCGACTTCCTTTGACCATTTGAACACTAACACAAAATAAATCCTTCCATTCAGCCGTTAATGCGAAATCAAGCTGAACTTGTTTTATCAATACGAAAAGCATTGAATTTGCATGACGTACTATTTGGTGCATTGTAATGCAGTTGCTATGCCGTTTTAGGTAGTTGTTAGGGTGTTTTGAGTGATTTATGGGTGTTTTCTTTCTGGTCCTTGTCAAAAGAGCCTACCAGAAGTCTCTGTTATGTGCAAGTCCTTATCTTAACTGGGCTTCCTCCTTTGTAAATTGATGGGATTTTTTTCCGTTCACCTGGCCAAAGTCTGATAGCTCTGAGAAGTTTTAGCTCACTTCAATCAACAAGCCGCTCGACTGTCAGTGTCATTATTGTCCGCAGCACAAACAGTACAGGATGAGTTATGCATGCAGTTCAAATCTGTTTTAGATTTCTAAATATTCCTGCAATAATAGTGCTTGCTATGGAAAAACACACCCGGTAGATTGATCCACCCCCTTCTAGGGATTTGCAATAGCTTCACTAGACTTCTGTCCAGTTAGGTTACTGCAAAAAAAGGGTTTAATGATATATAGGTGATACGTGGAACGCTTTACCTTGCCCGGGTCTTCACTCCTCCGTACAACCTCTCAGGCTAACCTAATAGTAAGATAAGCAGGTCAAACTTTCACCTTTGGTACACCAGGGCAGTGTCTTCTTCTTGCCTGTCAAGGGCAGCCCCCAGCTCCCTCGCTCTTTCATGCGAACACATGGAATGCTATTTTCCATCCATCTCCATCCGAGAGAAACGAGCACGGCTCGATTTGGCGTTTGATCGATCTATCCCACGCAACACCTGCGCGGTCCTCCAGAGTTTCCATCAATCAGAAGGGCTTTATTGTCGGCCAACCCAAATGTTGAATAAAACTAAAGTAGTGTAAAACAAGACTAAAGGTATTATTCAGTATAGTGTTGATTTACTTTCCTTACTCCCACCTCCAAAAAAAAAGGAAAACAGATGTTTGACGGGTTTGGGGGGGGACAAGCAGTTTCTATTCTTTTGACATTTGAGAGGCTTTATTTAATGTGTCTGAGGATTAACTGCGAACTCTTTTACAAAATGCGTTATGTTTAAACATGGCGTGTTAAAAGAATCAGTCACGTCTTATTTAATTTAGACTTAGTCTACTTTCAAGAGTCCTCAACTTTTGACTGTGCTTATGCGTTCTTTGCAGCTGTGAGACCTCCAAAGATGTCGGTGTTGCCATTCCGAATGGCAACTGCGTTGTGTCATTCAACAAAATGAGTTATTAGGACTTAAACACTTTGCTACTTTGGCTCCGCGGGCAAAGCACCCAACATCATTAGTAATTGGCAAACAGCAACTGGTGAAAAGGTCTCGAAGTCCACATCAGACCCCCACCGAGTGCTGCTAATTTCAACAGGGTGGCTTTCGCATCCCCCTCAAAACTGTTCCAGATCTCTGACAAGGCCTGGTTTATTTATTCCCGTTTTTGCTCCGGGTGCACATTTTACTGTGCCTTCGGGTAATGCGGAGTTAATGTACAACTCTCTGTTTTTTCCCCTCTGCTCTTTAAACCTTCCTTAAGTATTTAAACACCCAGGGTAATGACGTGGTGTTGTGAGAGGGAAAAACCATCACTGAAATGCTTCAGCCGTCCCCAAAGAGTGAGAGAATGGGAGATGACATGGATGCTATAGAGAGGACCAAATGTGAACTGTTTAGAGTCAGGGAGACAGCTAAAAAGAAGACAATTTACATTTAAATGCATGTTGATTTATATGTAAATACGTTTTCAACAGCTTTGCACTTAATATTGTTACCCATGTGTTCTTGATCTTGAACTTAATCGAAACATCCCAAGATCAAGTGTCGGCGCTGAAAGCCTGTTCAAAGTACTAAAGAGACAAATAAAATAAGAGATAACTATGTTAGACAAGGGTAACTTCTTCCCCCAGAGATCAATACAGCCTTGTTTAGTTCCACCGCTTCCTTTTCCTTAATTCTGTTTTTTCCTCGATGTATAAAATTGATTGTCTCTCACAGTGCCAATACTTGTCCTGCACGCCCGTTAAAAACAGCTTCCCCACAGCAGCTTTTTCGAATTTGGGGCTTGTGACACTCTGCCAAAAGCCGCAAATTACCCCCCTCTAGCAACAGCGAATTAGGAACAATTTTCTGTTTGCTATAAAAAATGAGAAAAAGAAAGGCGAGGGTAAAATATAGCTTACCTCAGAGACCACCAAGGCAGGCGACAGTGAGATGAAGTGCACGCTCGCCCGTTGACGGTTTGGGTGGCAGGGCGGCGTTTGGCATTTCGTGCACTTGCTGATATTCGCAGTAATCAATTCGTTAAAACATGGTGTAACGTTTCATCTCGGTGAGGTCGCGGAGGGAGAGAGCGGCGTATTGATATCGCACTTTGATGGGAAACAGGCATTTGCAGATTTGAGGACTTCAGACTAATTGTACCAGAGACGAGATGTTTTACACCAAATATTCTCCAGCTTTCATTGAGGTTGCTCGATTGGATTAGGGAGTTTTATTCCTCCTGATACAAAGCGTGAGGTTTGGCTCAGCGTCCACCGTGTACGACGGCTCATGCCAAATCGTGATTTTTTCCTTCCACGACTGGTTCCAATGCTCTGTCAAAGCAAGGTCCAAATCTCTATACCATTTTGGATGTTAATTGTAAAAAGTGAAAAAACATACCAAAGTATACCGTTGAGAGATTGGTGGGCTTAGGATGCCGATCTCTCCTAGATCGCTGCTGGTGGTCCACACTCCAATCCTCCTGTAGTTGCCATAGCGACACTCTTTTCTGTTCCTTTCTGTTTGCAGGTCTTGGAAAACCACCTGACCAGCCTGGCCATCACCATGTCAGCATAATCAGTGTTAAAAAAACACTCCAGTTGTAACCAGAGAATGGGACACACATTGACCCGCTTCTGCACCCTCTGACCCAAATGTTAATTGTACTTCCTTTTCCCTTCCTGATTGCACAACGGCAGATTTTAAGCTCATTCACAAAGGAATCAGTTAATTGTGTGGTGAAGGGAGGCTTAAATCTTTTTTATTTAGATAAATGTTTTGTTGTGACAACATCTAAGACTCTAATTTAGAAAATTTTACATTTTTGTTGCAAAGCTTTCTTCTTGAATGCCATGCATGCTAAGAGAACGCCTACGTTTACGTTCAGAATAGTTTACTAGCATATATGCTATTCAACTAATTCATGTTGATATTCTCTTAATTCATTATTCAGATTTTTTCAGTTTGCGAAAAAAAAAATTGGGTTTACAAACATCTTATCCCAAGCCATTTGATGAGCCAATCTTTCATCATCTTGCTGTTTAAAGGTCCAGTGTATGAAGTTTTGTGGAATCTAGTGGTCGGGGTTTTCAAATTGCAACCATCTGCTCACTCCACCCCTCCCTTTGGAAAAACTATGGTGGCTCTCACAGCACTAAGATGTCGCCACGTTTTCAGTTCTTTGTCCAATGTGATAACGTATTTGCGTATTTGATTTACGCTCTGTAGAGCAGTTTGTCCGTTTAGGGCTGCTGTAGAAACAACATGGCGAATTTCATGCGAGGGTACCCGCGGTTTATGTAGATAGAAATAGCTCATTTTAAGGTTAGAAAAACATAACGCTTCATTATGAAAGGTCTTTATACGACATAGTGTTGTATATTTGATTGCATTTTTGTCAATAGATCTTGCAAAAAAGTCAATAGATCTTGCAAAAAAGTACACACTGGACCATTACGTTTTTTTTTAAAGTGAGATTTTATTATTACAGCGCCACAGTGTTCGAATGGTTTACTTACTTAAATGGTTTAACTTCACCAAACAGTCTATAGGGATTATACAGTGTATGCTTGTATTCCATTCCAAACGGCCAAAGATTCAACTTTTTTTTACCCACATGCACTAGGCATGGGTAACAGGGCTCGATCTGCATTGAAACAGCAGGGTGCCAAAGAGGTTAGCACACAGCCATGTACCACTTTCAACTACACTAAGCCATTCTAATTACATTTCTCCTCCTCCCCACTATTACAGCCCATTCATACTTTTGTTCTCTCCATTTTTCTCATTGCCCTCCATCCATCTGCTCTGCCCGTTGAGCATGGTTGAGGTGTTACCTCATTCCCCTTCTGGGTGGCTTTCCTGCAGGATTTCACTGTCATCTACTGGCAAATTGATTTTGGCAAAGAAACCAGCCGGGTTGGGGCAATACGCTCACTTCCACACACACGTTGAAGTACGCTGGCATATGTGTGCATGTGCACCTAAACATATGCACAGATTTTGATCTCTGAGTAAATAGTTGGGCTCAACAGCGTGCAGAGGGCCTGGTTTTACTGCGGTTGGCAGAGAGGGGCTGAAGCCTGCTGAAGAAAGAGGAGGGTGGAGGTGTGCGCTGATTTATACCCAAATCTAGTGCAAGTGGAGTAGCTGAGTGGCACACGTTTAGCCAGAATAAGCAAATGTCAAGTTGTGTGTGTGGTCATAAAAATGTGAGAAGGATAAAGTATTTTATTTCATTTTAAGAAGCATAATGAAGAAATATCTGCTTGCGTTTTAGTGGGTCTTGTAAGGACCTACATATTAGTCGGCATTTTGGTTGGGAAGTTTAAAGGCTTTCGTGTTGTAAATGATTGGGTGATTCGTGATGAGGAGTGCCTTTTTACACAAAAAATACCTTGTAGTTTTGAATAGAAGATAGAAGGTTGTGCAACAACTACTCGATTAGCCTAATTTAAAAAAATCTCGTAGCTTTATAAAATTAGAAGCTCTATCACCAAGTAAGCGAGGTTCTGAGGAAGGAGCTTTCCCTTTTTTCTGTCTGTATCGGTCGTATTCTTTCTCTGGAACCAGATCAGACAAAGTAACGGAAAGGGTTTAAAACAATATTGTAGCCAACTGTACCTATGGAAATTATGTACTGAAGCCTATAAGAATTTTGTCTGGTCTTATATTTTACGTGTGATTTATAAACGGAATCATATTCCCAGATTAGACTTGAACATGGTCTTAAATACTTATTTCCCCAAATTACATGTATTGAAAACACCTAAAAATACTATTTATTACATTTGCAGCTCAAACACAGGAAAATTGTTAGGGAATAATATTTTCCTTCTCAGGAAGCAGCTTTGAAGGAATAGGATATCCCACAGAGCACCTTAGCAGCCCCGTGTCTTTGTTTTACATGGGAGCAGGAGACCTGCACGAGGTGGTACATGGTTTCGGGAACGATTTTAACCATCCTGTTTGGTTTGGCACAAGGAAACAGAAGAAAGCGTCCCACAGGTCAGGTACGACCTTGGTCAGGAGACATTTAAACCAAACCTGCACGCTTTCTCCCTTGTAAAAGAAACGTCTCTCCAGAGGGTGAAATATGAATTATTTCGGCATCGGTAATAAACCTCACGCGCGTGACGTATGGATGCGGCGCTGCTGGAGGGGCGTCACGTATATTTCGCAGTTCATCACAATCTCAATATTATTAACATGCCTAATGTGACGCTGATGAAGCGTGAGGAGAAGTTTTCACAGATGACGTATTCAATTTCAGACCGCAAATGCTTTATTATTTCTACCTTCCCATAAAATTACCGATTTTATGCGTGATAAGGTCATTCAGATGCTGAAACCTGCTGCATCTGAATAAGACAACTGTTTTGAAGAAAAAAGTTTGTGTTTGGTTCTGCAATGATTGGTTTTGTGTAGATATCTCTGTTGGGATAAATGGAGGCTATTATTCAAAGCCAACAACAGAAAAATCTTTCCATCATGAGTGAGTGATCCAAACACAGATGTGCACATTTACACTTTTGCTGTCTCACCCTGTTTTGTCAGGTGCAGCGATTTCTTTTCACCACTGAATTAAGTTTATTTAATAAAAAATATGTTTTTTAAAAGATACGGCCTAAACGTTAGACCAGTGCGATTTTTCTACTTCTTTAATAAATCAATTGGTTGAATGTAGTTTCATATTTGCTCGTTTTCCAGTCATATGCACGTAACAAAGTTTGCCTGGAACATTAAAGTCCATGTCAAAAATCCCCAAGTATGATTTTCTTCCCTCAGAGGATATTAATGGAAAGCTACAGTAAAAGTGAAGTTATTTTTGTCCACTTGTCTGAATCACCTTTTATTGCATGTCATGTCAATTTTATTTTTGTATGTTATACAAGCCAAGCTCAAAATTGCTATAGGAATGGAGCTGTGACAAGTCTATGAACACATGGTAAACCTACAGGCAAATTCGGTGAGTTTCAAAATATTTACAGACACAAATTAATCATTTCCCTGAACTCATGTCCCTTGTGACAACAGTATTCTAGCATTTACATAAAAAAGAAAATACAGATTGATTACACAGTGATGCGACCACAAACAACCATCTGGGACTCATTTTGTTGTTGTTTTATTCATAATAAAAGACTTAAACTCATAACAAATACAGCCGTTATTATAGCGAGCCAAATGTTCCAATGCGATCGGGAAGATTAAGATTGGGCAGGTTCGACCATCATTTTTAATTCATTTTGTTTAATCGCAGAGTATTGTTTTGCATTTACCCTTTATTAAACTAAATAGCAATAATACCTGTTTAACTCGTCAACGTTTTTTTATTCTAATGAAATCGTGATGCTGTTGATATTTTTGTGTTTTCTATATGGATTTAATGATCAAAAAGTGCATATTTCATTGAGGCTTTATTTTGTATTTATATCTTTTGCAACGACGAAATATTTCAATCGCTCCCCTACTACTATACATAGACAGAATAAAGTAGATTTAAGTATTGGATATCGAAATCTCAAAGTATAGGCCTAAATGTAGTAATAGAATTGAAAAAAATGTTTTTTCTTGTAGTAGTAGTTTTAATAAATAAACAAATACAGTTGAACTATTAGAGTCCCTAGAATCTAGAGTGTATAATATGTTTAAGGTAACTTTGAAGTTTTAGTGAAATCTACCTCAGCTGTCACCAATATAACCAGTATTTTCTCCACTCAACCATGAAGAGCAGATAATGCCCACAGTTGGTCCTCTGGATATTTATGATATTCTCACAGATTGTAGATTTTTTTCAGATTGTAGATGTATAAATTCTGCTTTAAACTCACCTTTAGATATCCAGTCCCCAATGGTTCTCATCTCAGTTTCTCAACTCATAAATCAGGAGAATGTGGAGCAATTTTAAAATATACAAATGTACTCTGTACAAATGATGTTTGTATATTTTTTTTAAGAATGTAACATCATTAGTTAATCAGTGAGGTATTTTTCCTCAGAAGTTACAAGTGACAAGGGACTAACTGAATGACACCAACCTCCCCACACAAAAATGCAGAATACTGTTAGATCAATATGTTAATTTCAGAGAATTACAAATTCATGAGTTAATCCTAATAAATTAATATTTGGTTGCATCAATGCATTCATATAACATTTGAATAGGCTAATTGACAATTAAAGAAAAATATGTTTTAAAGACGTTCCAAAACTCGCTTGGTCCAGGCCAGCTTTGTTAGAATCAAATTTATACAAAACATAAAGCGTATGAAACGTTGGCCTACGTTTTATTATTTACTATTCTAACTTAATATAATGCCCTAATGTGTTTGGAGAACAGTCTAATACGTATAAAGTTCAGACATGGGCAAGATCCTCTGCCCTGCTGTATATTTGCATTGCGCATTTAAGACCGACAAGTTTGATCATTTCCGCCCAACAAGGTTAAATAAATAAACCGAGCTTCTAATTGCCTTTAGCTGATTTGAAGGTCTTTCTAACGTTGATATGGTTTATGTCATTTCCTATATTCCGGATCATATACAAGTAAATAATAATAAATCAGCTACTTAAAAAATAAATAAATAAAAAATGTTTGTCTAAACATTTCAATCATATGGTTTCCTTCGGTAAATTAATCAAAATATTGGCATGATCATGTTTATAACGACACTGATTTTTATTTCTAAATGACACTAGATATTTTATGAAAAAGGGAAAAAACAACAACAAATATGTATACGTCATATATCAAGTAGAAAAGTATCGACGTGACGCTTGAAAAATTATTTAAATGAAGAATGAAAAGGCTATCGTTGCCCATTAGAAATCAGGCGTCAAATGTATTGTACATTTTTAAAATGTATTTTTATTTCCATCAAAACATAAAAGGAAAGTCGTCATTTAAATAGTTCAATAAATCGAAGCTAGATTATTCAAATTATTACAATTTCTTCATTCCAATAAAACACCATGCACCAGTAACATTTTTGTCATTTAACAGAAAGCCTTAATGATAGAAACAAAACTCAACGTCCATTCAGAGTTGCTCAGACATTTGCCTGCTAAACTTGACTCCGAATACATGAAAATTAATTCCTGAGAAAAGATAGTTTTAAATCTAAATGTTTCCCATGCGCACCTAGTTATTGACGCTAGCCAAGAGTCTATGTTTAGTTGTCAAGTCTTGCAGATTCTGCAGTTTCTGGTACTCATATTGAAGACTGAGGACCCGAGGGAAGCCCACTGGATTGAACAGTCCCGAAGATGCGTAATGAGAGGACGGAGCAACCGGACAGGTTAACCCAGGGGTGACAGGCTCTATAGCCACTGTTTGGGACTGTGGAAAAGACTTGGCGACACAGTTCCGTGAGAAAAGCGTGGAGAGAGCAGGTAAAATGCTGCCGAGAGGTGGTACACCGATGGGCTGATGGAAGCCAAACGGGTAGATATCCAAACCCGGTAAGTGCGCGCAGGACGCGCTGAGACTGTACGCGCCGTAGCCAAGATTCGGAAAGCCATTCGGCTGAAGCGCTTGATCTTTAAACACACCGAATTTGAAGTGGTGTCGTTTAAATCGCTTCCTCCTCCTCAGAAAACTTCCGTTCTCAAACATGTCCGATGAATTTGGATCCAGAGTCCAGTAATTCCCTTTACCTGGGTTACCCGGTTCCCGTGGCATTTTTACGAAACAATCGTTGAGAGAAAGATTGTGTCGGATGGAGTTCTGCCAAGCTGGGAATTTCTCTCGGTAGTACGCGAACCGAAGGCTGATGAAGTCACAGATCTCGCTGAGAGTCAGACGCTTTTTGGGGCTCTGAAGGATGGCCATGGTGATCAGGGCGATGTAAGAATAGGGCGGTTTCACCGACGTGCTTTTGCTCGAGGTTGACGGACATATAGAAGAGGGTACGTGGTCCTTATCTCCGTTGCTTGACTGGTTTTCGGACAGGGATGTTGAGTTGTTTATCCGGTGGTCGGATGCAGAAGAAAGACGACCGTCTCCAGATTCCTTGCCACCTTCACCTACCACGTCGACAACGAGGTCATCCATTAAATCTGTGTCCAGGGTCATAGTCCACAGGTGGAGAAGAAAAACTATGGCTTAAACAAGCAGATGCGCACTCAAACTATCACTCCTTTATACTTTGAAAAAAGAACTGGTCCCGGTTCCTCAGTTCATATGAACACCATGAAAAATATTTTTATTAAGAGAAAGACTTATTTGAGAAAAACAATAAGCTACTTAAGTTTAATGTAGATCGACGCAAATCCTCGCGATTTAAGCGCAAGAGGTTCGGAGACCTGCGCACACAGCAATGTCCATCGTCCACTTCAACGCAACTGGATTCCTGCAGCTGTTGGGGAATCAGATGACGATGATCTCATGACGAAGTTCTCAGGAAGAAGCTCCACTCCAATGAAAACAGAGCAACTCTACCAGTTGGACACGCGAGGACAGTCTTCAGAAGAAACCATGAATAATGACATGTCACTGAACTCACAATAGAAAACAGCATGTAGGTCATCAGTACTTTTGGCTGCTCAACAGATATTTTAAAATACATTTAATAGCCATATTTTATAATATTTTTTAATACAATTTTAATGCGGTAAAAACTATGAGAATTAATTCTTGACCATGCAATTATTCATCATCTCAGCACGTTATATAGGGACTACTAGACTAAAAATAATACTGTACAGGACTCGTATGCAAAGAATTTACAACGTCAATCCTTAAGCACTATAAAAATAATACTTTTATGGTTTATGGCTTACTTAGAAATTGCTAATGTGGAACATTCTGCATAACGTGTGATTTCAGTATTTTTTACTAGATCTGCACCTATTCAACATCAGTTAAATAAAGATGATTACTAAGATTCATATTTCATTTTTACTTGGTTGTATTATCACAGATATTCATATTTTTTTAATGGTCTGCAATATTTTATAAAACAGCAAGTTTTGGGTGTTGTTTATTAAATCTTTTTTCTCCTGGAAATTTGAGGCCTGCCGTTCAGCTTTGAAGCAAAGAATTTAAGATAGGCCCTAAAAGCAATTTATAATATCTATCATAAGGTCCCTTAATTCTATCTGATCGTTGGACATATGTTTTCTCTATACCCGAAATACAGCATTTCCTATTTCGACTGAACTAGTTTCCTTTAATTATATGGTGAAAATGAGGCCTATCATATAAAATTGTCGGGTCGTTCAGATGAAAGTGAAACTCTTTCGTTAAAATGTCGTAGTTAAAAGGCACGAGAAAGCCGTGGGTGTTTGTTTTTAACGGCAGAGCTCTTTGTTGAGGATTTCGACATTTCCTGCCCATATAATCGTATTGATAGCGGAGGCCACAGAGCGATGAGATGACGTGGGTGGGCATGATTTCCCAAATCTATCACGCATGTCTGCAGATTGGAAACAGGCCCGGGGAGAGAAATGAATGAGGGATGGTTTTGGAAGCGAAACGGGGATAATGATACAAACCCGACGTGGCGGGGATCCGCAGATAAAGCGCTGTAATGTGGTATTCATGGGTTGTGTGGTATTCCTATAGACAACTGTCTCTATAATTGAAGACGACAGTAGACAAAATACCACGTTAGAATGGCACCAGATGCGCTATTAAGATATCGAAACAACATACTTAATATTTAGTTTTTGTATTAATCCTCATGCATGAAAATACGTTAAAATTAAACACGTAGCCATAAAATGCTTACGCGAAATACGTTGCTTCGGATAAAAGCGTCTGCAAAATCCATAAAGGTACAAATGTAATGTTTCACACACAATTCGTATAATGTGATCTTTTTTAAATAAACCATTGATTTACACAGATAGATTACATAGGCCTATGTTAAAGCCATGTGTTATGCCGGGTTCTCATTGTGACATCATAGTTTACATACCTTCATGTTGTAGCATGAGTTCTACTTCAAATCACCTGATGTTTTCCCCTGACCAACAACAGCGGAAATATTTAGTAACCAAAATACAGAAACTGGCAAATATTCAATAGGCTATAAAACTAATAATGTACTCTTCTGATACACACTTTGAACAGGCAAACATGACTTGGAGGCTCCTCTCACCACCTCAAAATAATAATAATAAAAGAGTTGTTTACTAAGTTGGAAAAATATGCTTTAGAGCACACTGGTCCTCTGTAAAGCAAGGACTTTCTCAGGAAAACGAAGCTGAAAATTAAACAAGTGGCGCCATCTTGTGTCGTTTAGGAAAAAATGTCACGTTTGGGCTCTCACTAAATCCTTGGTGTTTCGAGTCTTACGAAACCCTATCCCTAACCTTACTCTATAACCATCTAAACTAACTATGACTGTTAAAATTGCCCTAAAAAAGGTTGGGTGATGACGTCAGACTCGAAACACCAAGGATTTAGTAAGAACCGTCACGTTTGAGTTTATTATCTCCGATACTTAGGACAGAAAAAGGGGCTGACTTGCGTAAATAATACTATTTTTAAAGACCTTTAAAGATATTTCAATAAGCAGAAGGGCAATGCCGTGAAAATGTCAACGTTACCACGAATAAAATAAGTTTTAAACAAAGTTTTTTTACTACGGTTACAGCACAGATTTTAACATTTGGTGGTTCAGATACCCACGTGAGAGCTCTCTTCAAATTGGTAAAGAATTTGTTTTATTTTAAGTGCATGATTTTCATAGTCAGGTAAATGCCATTTTCAGGCTTGTCACATCCGTAACGTTACATATTCCTCATAAACGGACACATGAAAATTAAAATAAAGTAACTATTTCATATTTTATAATGAGGCATCCCTTCACCACTCCTTGGGTGTTATTGCTTCAGGATTGTTCATTTTATTTCACAGAAATCCTACAAAGTTTGTCTTCTCCCAAAAAACATGCCCTTTTTTCTGTCACATCCATAACGCATGTTTATTTTCCTTTTTTAATTTAGACAATTTGTTCAAAGGGTGTTTAATTTTTTTATGTTAAGACTATATCAACAAGGGTTTAGACAATATAAACAGATGATTCAATATATTCATAACAAATTCATTCTTTGAGCATTTTTATGTCACGTCCATGACGCAAAATGTCACATCCATAACGTTGGAATTGCCCAGTAGGCGGCTATCGTAGCCCATTTTATAATCCATCTTAAAAATATAAAAAAACATAAATATATGTAATAGTATTTTTATATAAATTAAGCAATTTTATACGTAATGTAGAAAAGAGACAAATGACGTAATGAACACCTGGACACCTCATGATGTCATGATGACCTGTCGATGCTTGACGACTCCCCTAGGTCTCCGTCTATTAATCATCTTGTGTGGTCATTTCCTGCATTATTTAAAAAAAATCTAATGTGTATCTGCTATGCAGGCCTTGGTATTTCCTTCAGGAAACACAAATCACGCTGATCTATTATTTCCTATCATGAAGATCAACAATACAACCAGTAGATGTCCCCAAAACACCACTGTTTCAACCTTCTAAGAGTAACAAAAGGCTTCATGACATCAGATTTCTCCAAGGTACAGTGCTAAAGTGTGTTTGGTCTTTTAAACAACACTGTATTAAATACGTGCACAATATGGTATTAAATACATTGGATTCAGATGAATACATAACATTTACAGTGAAAACACCATTTGCTTAAAACTGCTTTAATTAATTTGTTAAATTTACGCTAATTAAAATGTGTTGTATAAAATGTTGTAAAATAGAAGCAAACACAAAAGATAAGGCCTAACATGACTTTAATCTTATCAATGCTTTGGTTGTCGAGTGAGCTTGATACAGGTGTTTTGGTTACTTTGACTGGGGTCACTGTCTGTGAGGTTAAAGGTCAAGAAAATTGTGACACAAGTGGCCTTGTGGTCTTAAAAGTTGTCTTTAGCTTTGTCTAATCTGTTATCTGCCTTATTTAGCCTTTTAAATGATTCGGCTGAATAGGTTTCTAAATCCTAAATCCTTTAAGTTGTCTAAAAGGAATTTGTGGACTGTGCAGTGTTTAAAAGTGAACTAGAGGTAACGTCAACAACACCTAAACACAAGTTAATTCGGTTGTCATTTAACCATGATATCTGTGGTGAAACTAATACAAATGGCAACCAATAAACAAGCAAACAAAAAAACATGAGAACTAAAATGGGTCATTTTTTGAGGTTACATTTAGCCATCAATAACTGATGTTACACTAGTCCACTAGCCGAAATTTGTCTCAAATGAGGAAATCAAGGCCAACATCTAAAAACGTGCATCGTCTTTTTGGTAATATTGATTGCCAACTCAAAATACTTAACCAATAAAGTGATGTGTAAAAAACATCAAACGCGATCACAATTGTGCAATACTGTGGTGTGAAATTTAAGAAACCTGTTCTAGATTTCTCCGGTTCCAGATCTGTTCTCTGTCATCCCTCAAACTCTTACACCCACAGAGCCACAGGTGAGAGTTTCTGACGACACATCCACACCCATTCCTAAACTCAACGCACACGTTTTGATTTACAGCTTCAGGCTTCCACATTCATCTGTCAGCTGTGCATCGTCTCAGCCCTCCCCTTGTTTCTCACAATGCACTCATGGGTGGATGTGAAAGTGTCTTTAATGAGACAGTCAATCGTGACGTATCTTCTCACATTCTTCACTCGCATAATACGATATAATCCTAACTAACATGTGGACAGTAGTTTCAAAGCAAAACAGTAATTGTTCAATTTATTGGTCACATTTGTGTTTGAAGAACTGTTGTTTGGGGGGTTCTAAAGGTAATCCCAGATTTCATGGGGTTTTTGGGGGAGTAATGACAGGGATAACAATGTGCAATGTGATCCTGGACACGTGCGAGAAAGTGCCAGAGAAGAAGGTCCATAGCATCAATAATTACAGGGTTGAGTTACACCCGGATAGATAGTGTGCTGCATCTTAAACCAGCTTTACCATGCTTCATTAAAACACATTTTTGTTCAAAGAAATGATTCTTCTAAGCTGTATCCACAGAAGAACTGCTTTTGTTGACTTCTTTAATCCAGATCCAACTCATATCCATCATTGCAGTAAACAAACAGCACCCGCTGTTTGCTGTTTCTTTCATGTGGCATCTGAGATCATGGAAATACAATCCTGTTAAAACCTTCTGAACATTGTTGGTGGGATAGAATTAAAGGTTGCGGGGAAAATGAGATTATAATGTCATAACAGCAGTTGTCTAAATTCATTGTGGGCAATGTTCACCACATATGCACTTGATAGTTTTTTAATGTTGAGTACAATGTTTTCATGAACCGGAGCTAATGCAAAGTCTTTATTAAACATGTTCAACTATCAACAATACTGCGTGTTTAAAAGCAGTGGTTCTCAAAAGTTTTTGTTGTAAGGCCCCCTTTGTGTAGGAAGCATCACTATGCGGCCCCCCCAAATAAAGATTTATAATCTTAAATCTAATTTTTTTATGAAACCACTAACATATTCAGCAATACAATGCTGAAACATCAATTCTTTTGGTTGGTGGGCTTATTATTCTTTTTTGATTGATAGCATAAACTGTATGCTAAATTTCTATTTTTCATAAAATGCCACAAAATCTGTGGCCCCCTGGATCCATCTTGGGGCCTCCCAGGGGGCCACAGTCCCCAGTTTAAGAACCACTTTTTTAAAGTAGAATTTGCTGAAGTGCAAAAAACCCTGTGATTTTACAGAAATTTACTGTTGTTATTTTCACGTTTTTCTTGACATTTAATGCGCAAAAAATTAACAGTTTTTTTAAATACACTGCATTTTTACAAGAAACCCATAAAACATGTATTTTACGGAAATATTCTGGCAGGTGGTATAATTTTGACAAAATGCTTTTTCAACAGTACTGAGCATTTTAAGGACTTTTTTATTGTCACATCAAATGGAGCCATTATAGGGACATTAAAAAGGAGAGTTTACCCGAAAATGACAATTCTGTCATCATGCACTCACCCTCTTGGCATTTCGAACCTATTTGACTTTCTTTCTTCTGGAGAACACAAATGCAGATATTTTGAAGCACGTTGTTCATCAAACAACACTGACTCCCATTGACTTCCATTAAATGGACACAAAATCACTAAAACATTTCTCAAAATATCTTCTTTGTCTACCACAAGAGAAAGAGTCATGAATGTTGACAAAATGTCTCCCATTAGTTTTTTTTATACTGAATGCAACAATTAGTGAAACATGTCTACCTAGGGACCATCCACACAAGTGCCAGCTGCTGTCATGTGTGCTCAAAGGTCATGACTCCCAGGGCAGGGTGGATGTGCAGAGGTCAAAATCCAACATTAGAATGTGCTTGTTTCCCTCCTTCAGTTTGCACACGGCAAAGCAACTGCTCCCGTTCACCTGCTACCCTGAAGTTCCCACAAGTGCTTTGGCACGCCAAAATACAACGAAGCAACTCAGCAGTTTGTTTCAGGTCACCGGTTTATTGTTTATTGAGCTCACGGTGTGCACACGTGTGCTCTTGTTTGGATTGCATCACTGATTCTCTGAAGTCTGATGAACTCATATCACTTATTAAACTAATTGGTGTGATGTTGACTTAAAACCAAAGGTCAACATGCAGGACATTTATTCATGTGATGATGACACCGTAAAACATCTCGAGGCCCTGTGGCGCTTTTTGACAGTGTGAGAAAATGCATTTGTCTGGCTAGTGTGAGATGAATTAACGTTTACTCTG
This sequence comes from Triplophysa dalaica, assembly GCF_015846415.1. Lineage (NCBI taxonomy): Eukaryota > Metazoa > Chordata > Actinopteri > Cypriniformes > Nemacheilidae > Triplophysa > Triplophysa dalaica. The sequence continues at coordinate 6,265,035 of NC_079548.1, forward strand.
CTTTGTGACTCATCGTGGGAACAAAGCAGAAAAGTCAAAATTGCCCTTTGTATTTACATTTTAGGTGTATGGTAAGGTAGGCATCACTATCACTATTGCTCATAAGTACAGTTGGAGAACATACCCCTTACACCCCCAGCTCTAAACATGACACTTTGACGATTTTGCTTGGAGGGTTATAAAATAAAATAATGTAACAAGTTACATTGAAGGGGAGGCATTCGCAAACCACAAACCATAGAAAGAGGAAATAACGTAATAAATGACTTTAGTTACAAACATATTCAGTTGAAATCAAGTCTTAATGCAATAATGCAATGCGTGTCACTGAAAGTTTAAAGTTAACAAGATTAATTTTGAAGCCCGCCCATGTTTTAAGATGTTTGAACCAGGACAGGGTGGCATTATCATAAAGCACACCCTAGTTTCACATAAATAAAGGCTCTGTTGTTTTCTGTAAAGCTGGCTCACACAATCCCATGTCGGCAGACTTTATAGTTTCATTCTCAATTGTTCGCTTTTTTCACAAGCGGGTTTGGTTCTCTTTTTGTGGAAGCATTTCAACAAGGAAAAAAAACGCTGTGGCAAAGACAGATCAATTGCCTTTGCAATAAACTGCACCATGCAACAATCCAATACGAGACATTAAGTATACAAAGCAATTGTGTCATCAAAAAAGCAGTTTATGTCATCTCGAAAATTTACAACCTTAACATTTGCTGCACGTCTTAACGCATCCAAGCTACCTAAAAACATAGAAACGTACAGTTTCCAAGCGTGTCTTATAAACCACGCACATAAAACCTGACAAATTGAAGGAGCCTGGTCTTTAACAGACAGCCTGGGACAAGTCAGAGCAAGCAGAGATCTCTGTCAACAAACAAGCTTTTGTTAATCAACTCGCCAAGTGAGTCTCCAGCTATTCACGGGAATTGACACAAATCAAACTTGTTAAAGATGGGTCCCGCCTCCCCGGGCAGCGGCCTATGGTTCTGCAGATTAAAAACAGGTTTGAAATGACACAGCTGATACACGCACGTGGGAAAATGGCAAAGCGCTTCGCCCACGCACAGGGTTTGAGAATCAAACGTTCACCGCTGCTAGTCATTCAAGGCCTCTTGGTGTGATTTCACTGTCAAAAGACGCGAAAATGGAGCAGATGATCTCTGATGTGGTACGGCAGAAGCATCCAAAACACTAAACAAACAGAACCGCGGTGCCCTTTTAGGCATGCACTGATCTATGATAAAATGCATTATCTTGCACGGGTTTACTTTTCATGTAGGTAATCAGAATACATTTTTAGAGATAAAATGCTTATGATTTTCAGTTTTGTTGAAGGCGATTAAACTGCGCTAGAGCAGTTTGTCCGTTTAGGGCTGCTGTAGAAACCCGCGGTGTATGTAGATAGAAATAGCTTGATCTAAAGTAATAAAATCATAACGCTTCATTATGTACAGTCTTTATACACCTCTGAAGACATTGTTATGGATGTTATATTGCATTTCTGTCAATAGATCCTCCATGAAAGTACACATTGGACCTTTAATTCTATAGTTTTTAGATGCCATGGGAGTCATTTTTGGCTGCATAAAGAACCTTTAACCATCTAAAAAACCTTACTGCTTCACAAAACGTTCTTACTAAAGAGACTTTGAATAAAAAGTTCTTTCGAGAAGGTAATTTTTTTTATCTATGGCATTGTGTAGTCCCTAATATTTGAATTATTAGTTATTATATAACACAACACACCTGTGTTTATTCACAGTTTGTGCTTAATTGACATGTTTAGCTCAAAACAGGTTGAAACACTTGGAGGAGCTACAGTACCTGAGAGCGTGGGTTAGGAATTTTCTTTGGAAGTTTACGTTGTATGGGGTTGAGCTTGTGTGAACCATTGCTCTTCTGAGACACACCTGTTTATTTCAAAACACCACTCTTTAGTATCTTTGACCTTGATCTGCATGAACTGAATCAGACATGATAAAGAGAGAAAGAGAGAGTTTGGTGGTTTGAGATCAGAGAGATGGTCTCAGACTGTCCACAGAGTCTGTGCCAGATGTCAGATTTATGAAGGGCAGAATATACTGCACACTGCTTTCATTGTGCTTTGAACATGTGCTGAGGGATTCTGGGTAGCCGAGGGCATTTCATCACGTTCACCCTAGAAAAACAAACGATGCCCAACACACTTGTTGAAGTGAACATGTCAAAATGTAAGTGGAACGCTTGCTGACTACACCACACACAAAAAACAACATCCAGCATTGGTAAAGTTTGATCCTAAGAACCTTGAACCGTGATGTACCAAAACAGAAATGGGCCTGAACGTGACCTCAAACTGTCCTCTTGTTTTTCTAAGCCTTACTTATGCCATACCACCTGGATTTAGGACAATCTCATAGATTCGTACACTTGAGAAAGAATAATATGTGAAGAGCAAACTATTAAAAAAGTTTGGACTGGGCTGTTTGAATTTGGCCAGTAAAAACCCACTCAGAAAACCCTACAAACACCCAAGACGCCCAAAAATGTTCGCAATTTTGTACAGGCTATCTATAGTTTTAAAGGTCTAGTATATACATTTTTGGAGGATCTATTGACAGAAATACAATATATCATACAAAATGATGTCATCAGAGGTGTATAAAGACCTTACATAATGAGGCGTTATGTCTTTATTACTGTAGAAAGAGCTATTTCTATCTACATAAATCGCGGGTCCCCCTAGCATGGAATTCACCATGTTGTTTCTATAGTAGCCCTAAACGGACAAACTCCTCTACAGAGTGTTTTACATAAATACGTTATCTCCTTCGGCAAAGAAGCAAAAATGTGACGACGTGTTTGTCCTGTGAGAGCCACTGTAGTTCTTTGAAACGGAGGGGTGGAGCGAGCCTGTGGTTGTAATTCGCAACCTCACCACTAGATGCATCTAAAATCTCCACATTGCTCCTTTAAAACAATCATAAAAAGCTTACATCTCCTCGTATAAGCTATCCTTGGGTAGGGAAGCCTGTAACAACTTTTTATCACTCTGACTTTGGCTTTACATTTTTCAAGCGGTGTTTATTGTTCTTCACGTCTTTGAAAACAATCATTTGGATTGTCATGACAAATGATTTGAGGATTATTTTACAAGGGGCAAAGCCTGACTCATGTGGATATATGGCGTCGGTCGTCAAGTCTGAGAACAGGGAGGAATTACATCAAAGTCTGTGAAATAATGACCGATGTTGTCCAGTAGGTTTGGAAGCTTACATTGGCAGACGCACTCTGCCTTTTTTACATTCGATCCCTCTTTTCCACTTTTTCAAATAGTTTTATTTTATTAATCTTGCTTTCTTTATTCTCCATCCACCCACACATCCTTCCACTGGCTTCTTGAAACCGCTGCGGCTGCACGATTCGGCCCAACCCTGTTTGCCTGCCAGTAGGGTAAGAATCATGTTTCCAAAAAAAATGACAGCTGAAAAACTGCCTCGGATATACAAACACTCGGTTCCATTGTGCCGAACGTTTGTGGTTTAGACCCGTTTTTCTGCAAAAATATTTGAACTGGAGGAGAAACTTGCTGCAGGGATGACCGGGGGAACTGTAAATTCTGTCTCTACGGTGTGCACGATGACGGTGGTCTCGATAGCGCATTTTTAGTAGAGGAACATTGTTTGAACTCTGATGTAGTTATTTTCAAGCTATTTGGTTTCAGAAACATAGCAGCGTGTGACCAAAATGTGTGAAAGTTAGACCTGCAAGACAAGCATTGATTCTCAAGTAAACAGACAGTAACAGAGAAGATTGACAGCGGAAATGTCAAACAGAAGGTTATCTGTCACGCACAAAGGTAAAAGTATCATTAGTCAGAATGTTTACGCTCTTTATGCATTTAAGCAAAGCGAATAAAACAAATCTTCAATACGACTGTTATCAACATTTCTTTTTAAAGCTCTGACTAGAATAGAAAGAGGTGTTACAAACTACAATTGAGAACGTGTCAAGGCTCTTTTCCCAGAGTTATTCTATAAGTGTCTTTCGTACCGGTCAGCATTCCCTAACTGGGCTTCAGGCCCTGCTCGCGCATTCCTTCTGACCACACATGGTTAAATCCTGCTGTTTCCCTTTAGGCCGTTTAGAGCGTTTCCTGAAGCCAACAACAGCTGACCGCAACCTATGCCAGGCATCTGAGGCTTTGTGATGTGACCAGCACATAACCAGACTGGTTACAGGGGGTCAAAGGGTGAACATTTTTAATGCCATCAAAACAAATAAAACACTGTCAAGGTGGTCAAAACCTTCTCAATTATAATATAAATAATAGTCCTTTAGACGATTTCAAAGCAATAACATAAACGTTGCTGCGCATTGTGCACTTTTCTGACCCAAACGTAACTTCCGGTACACAGCCGCTAAGAATGGAGTCCATGTAGACTATTTCTGATAACAATTAATCTGATAGTAAATTAACTAGCAAGTTAAAAGTATGTCTAGAAAGTGTTATTTTGTGTTACAAGTAGAATAACCGTTACTTGGCTAAACTTAAATGCATCAAAGTTACACGACCTATTAAACAAATTGTTTATTTCATTTATTTAATGCAATTATTATACAATAAAATATTTGTATAAATGAATATTAATATTAAATATAAATTGTTATATTATTAGCCACTAGCTAGATCGATAAACAACACAGACCGTAAGTTAACAACGGGCCGTATAGCAACACGGACACCACTTCAAGTGTGCTGGTGGAAGCAACTTCTTCATTCGGGACTGTTTATGTCATTTCATGGCTGTGGTTTTAGACCAAAAGTGGAACAATGACTCGTGCCTGCATTTCAGTTGTGTTTACTTATGATTTTCGTCACATGTGTGTACTGTTTTTTCATACCTCACATAAACTACGATGTGTCTGCCTGTGAAAATACATCCTAAAGCAATTTTTCCCTTCGTAAACGTAACCATGACATAAATATAACCTTGAAATCTTTAATATTGACTAAGGCCGTGTCAAAGACTGAACATTGATGCTAAAGCAATTTTTCCCTTCGTAAACGTATCCATGACATAAATATAACCTTGAAATCTTTAATATTGACTAAGGCCGTGTCAAAGACTGAACATTGATGCTAAAGCAATTTTTCCCTTCGTAAACGTATCCATGACATAAATATAACCTTGAAATCTTTAATATTGACTAAGGCCATGTCAAAGACTAAACATTGATGCTCATCATCTTAGAACTGCACCTCTAATGTGAAAAAACGGCACAACACTGATAAACAGTGTAACATACAAAGCTTCTCCTGCTTTTCATCTATATTTTTTTCTAAGTAGCTTCTTCAAATAATAAAAACCTTAATGGCCCTGTATCAAAATGTAAGTTGCAGTATATCTATAAAGAAAAGTGCTATGAAGTGCTTCCAAACGTTGACAAAATTCACATGCCAGTGTATATATATGCATTCAAAATGTATCACTCCCATCATTACAGATCAAAGAGTTTAATGACATCATTCTGCGCTAACGCTTCTCATCGTGTTCATGTCTTTGAGGTAAACATAACGCCACTGGCTTATGCTCAACATGCCCCGCCCTAACTTCCTGTCTCACTGGATATTACGTCAACGCACACAAACAAAGCTACACATCTAAAGTCACATCAGAATTAAAATCTACTGAAGTATCATAATATGAAATAGATAATTGTTGACATGCAGTAGGAGAAAATAAATAAATAAATAACTATTAATAGTAAAGTGCAGACTATTTGATCATAGAACAATAGGAGAAGGAATGTTGTCATACAATTGAAAATAAGAAATTAATCAGGGTCTCCACTTGTTCTCCTTTTAATCTCATTGTCATCTAGGAGAAGCAAGCACGATTTGAGGAGATAAATATAAACTAGCTTTAGCTGTATGATGTCACAGTTGAGGTACAGTACGTGACTGGGGACACCAGCGTTCAGCTCATTTCCAATAAAACAGCTGTTTTAGATCCATGTTCTCAACACACTTGAGTGTCCACTGTCTGTTCACGCTGGCACCATGCCATCCGAAAACACCCGCCCTTTCGACCTAGCAACCTCATGACCTCACAACCTCACCACCGCTTGTGTACAATCACAGCTGCTTCCCACCAACTGAAAGAGATATGTGTTTAAAACGCAGAAAAGCACCTTTTATTTTTATCTTCACTCCATCTCGATTTGAATCACTAGAGCGCATTAACAACTAGAAATCCAAGCCGAGACGATCTCTGATTGGCTGAACACTTCATACATCTGTAGTGTGAGAACTAAGTCTGTGCTTGGTTTGTATTTCTTTCCCTAAGGAACAATGAGAGGATATGAGAATTTGATGACATGTGATAATAAGGGTTTGGCGGCGGGTGTTCAGGTATTACTCTGTTTTAACACGCCTCTGATTATTAATAACAGCTGGGTCTTTCACTTTTGTGAAATAGAGACACTTCCCAGGCAAGATTTTGAAAATAAACACAGCAATACAGTGTGACCTCTTTACTATCACAATAGTCTTTCAGGTTTTGATCAAATGTCTCCAAGGTTTTTTATTTATTATGTAAATGAATGAATTGTGGAACGACAGTGAAAAGAGGTGTTCCTGGATCAACATGTTTTGTTGATGGTTAAGCTTAATGGGAGTTTGCTCAGGCCCAACAAGGTTTATTGATCCAGGAACATCTTACTTGGGAAAACCACAACTGAACATCATGTTTTCAACACTTTTATGAAATATATATTTGTAAACTGTGCACTTAATGCAATATCTAAAGTCATATATACCACTACACCTTCATGTTAGTCATTTAGAATGACTTTTTCCTAGATTTTCAATCACTGTAAAAAACAATCCGGTAAAAGACGGATAAGTACTGGCAGAACATTGCTAGTACATTTTCCTTTATTTTACAGACATTTCCGTTAATGCTAAATGCAATTTAATGCAGTGCAAAATGTAAAATACAGGTAAAACAACTGTAAAAATTAATACAGAAAATTCATATAAATAAAGTATATTTTGCCCTATTTTTACAGATTTTTTACAGAGTGTTCAACATAGTGAAGTTCCAGTGTTTTGTATTTAAAAATGACAACCTGCACGACTTTCTATCTTCTGCAGAACACAAAAGACGATATTTCACAGAACGTCGGTGACCAAGCAACATTGACCCCCATTGACTTCCATTGTATGGTCACAAAACAACTAAATCATTTCTCAAAATATCTTCTTCTCATAGTCATATACAGGTTTCGAATCAATGTGCGTGAATCAATGAAAACATTATTTCTCAATTTTCCACACACGATAATGTTGCTTCTGGTTTTTGTATAAAATATTTATCCCCCTGCAGTTCTACATGTAAGAGCACGACCAGCCTCTGATCAAAGCCAGCGACAGCGTCTGTCTCATTTCCCTGAAATAAAAAAAGAATTTTATCAGCTTTCCAAATCCTCCCCAGTACCTCTCTATCTCTTCCACGACACAATGCGTTCTGGATGCCTGCTTGGTCATTTGAGGATAAGCGAGCAATTTAGATAAGCAGGACCTGTGGTAACAGGCAAAAGCATTTGAAACGACTTGTTTGTGGACTTCAGGGGAATTCAACATTTATAACATTGTTTCTGCGTAACAAAAGGACGTGAAAGTTCTCAGTGAAATTCATGTGGGTTGTAATGATTTGAAGGAAGACGTTACAGCGCTCTTTTCCATACAATGAAAGTAAAAAGCGTTGGATGCTCTTGAGCTCCATAAATGACGTAGTGTGTATGACTTGGGTCTTTTGAAGTCATACAGTTGCATTGTGTAAAGGAAGTGGTTGACCGTAAAATCATTATTCTGTGAAGATACTATACTACGCTGGATAGCCATGTAAATAAAACCAAGAGTGTGTGTGATAAACAGCTTTTGCTCTCTGAGGAGATCAATAACTGGTTTAGCGCCGCAGAGCTGTTATGCTCCTATATCAGTACTTATTAAACGTCAATCATCCGAAAAGAGCTGACAGGAACTATGTTGTACAATAAATCATAAAAGATATTTATCATTTTTGGAGCTTGGCAGCTCCTTCATTGTATGAAAAAGCAGCAACATCCTGTTCAAAATGAACTTTTGTGTTCCACTAAACAAAAGAAGTCATACAGGTTTGGATCGATATGAAGGTGAGCAGGACAAAAGAAGGACAGAATTCATTTTTGAATTCTGTACTTGGTTACGTTTCGGTAGGTTCAGTAGGTTTGATTACCAAGAAACATGCAATAGAATAACATGGTTCCTTAAATGCTTTGTAAGTAACATTGATGTAAATCTATTGCTGGGAACTATTGAAAAATAAGAAGAAAGCTAAAAAACAGCAGGGTTGTATTAGCACAATCTCTGCGAGTGAGCCGTGATGATGTGCGTGTGATTGTGGTTCTGGATATAAACTAAGCAAATTCAGGAATGTATGTACAGTATGTCATGTCGGGTGTCTGTTTTTCTTTATAGAATAAGTTTTATTAAGTAAACGTTAGCAAGGCTAAGTTGAAACACTGCATGTCTAAATCTTAAAAGTAGCCATTCACTGTGTTTCCATGCGTTTCATATATACCTTTGCATATAAGACACAGCAGGGATTGATTTCGAGAGCCCTTACAGATGTAATGACAGACCCGTCCAACCCCCAAAACCAGCAGAACAGAGGCAAAGCCAAGAAGAAGGCATGAGGCCGAGAAAAGGGAGGAGGGGTGAGATGGATGGGAAGGGAGGAGAGGTTTGGGAAATTGGCCTGTTAAGCAGAGATGAGCCTCTGGAGAATCCCGGGGTCCCGCTAAATTACTGACTTCTCTGAGGTTGATGCCAGACTACGTCAGCCAGACTGCAGTTGAAGGGAACTGAGCTGATGGGTGGCCCTAACTGTACTTTTAACATATAGCATTTAATGCATGGGTGAATCTTATGAATATTTTAGTCCTGACCAAAAGAAAACAGTAAGAAATGAGATTTCACTTGAAGTCTTTTTAAGGACCATGCTTGGCATTGACATTATACAATTTAACCAATAGTACTTAAAAATATACATATTTTTATATTAGTTATTTATCCACGCTTTATTAATTGACATTGTTTTATCATTTATATGTATTGTTTGTTTATGTCAGTTATTTTTAACTAACGCCACAACTTAAAAATCACATTTCACTTTCGTATTTTCATTTTGGCATAACAAATGACCTGAACATTTTTGGTGAGCTTCACAAGTATAAGTGATAAAAAGGATCAAGGCCAACACACCTCATGGTCACAATGCCGTCTATATTTATAAATAACTCCTAAGCACAGACACGTATACTAGCGTGCACATTTACAAGAACTTGCCTGCAAAAGTGTTAAACCGAGCCACAGCAAGAAGTGTGAAATATATGCAAAAGACTGCAGTGACCATAAATGAAAAAACGTGTGCTGTTAAACATTACATGGAAATGTTTTTTTTTTTTTAAACATTTGATTTGCATTGACTAACTTTAGCTTAATTTAAAAATATCAAGAAGTCTATTTCAAATGAGAGATTTTTATCTTCTGGGGATTACCAGGTTTTATTACTCTGCTCATTTGAATGCTTAATTCTGATTGGCTAGTCGCGACCATTTTCGTTGTTATTTTCAAACCATTGCGATTGTTATTTTCAAATAACAACCGCAAAAAACTAATAACACCATGTAACCCAGATGCTGCAAATAATTGTGAGAGCGACAGTTTAATATTACACAAAAGTTTATTATAAATATGTCTTTTAATAACATATATGACATTATATTTACAAATGATTAAACAAATTTGCCTGTTCATGACGTTTGAACATCGTTTCTTACTTGAAATCGGAAACTAAACGGCTTTTCCTGGCGGAAGGTCTGCATTCGGTAAAAATGAGCTTCTAAAAAATTGACATGTTATGTCCAGTTATTTTCTCATCTGGCAAGTAGCCGGCTGTTATTGCGAAATAAGCCCCTTTAGTGTGATACAAGACCCTCCGCTTCGCTTATTTCTGCGATAACAAGCGGTTGCCTGTACATTATCCCTTACTTGAAAGGAGAAACGATCTCTTGTGATGCCATGCCATGAGAGCTTGGTCTCCTGTTTTCATTAGTTTTGAGATAAATAATATACATGGCACATTTATCTGTCCTTTCAGGGACTCAAACGAATATCTTAATGTGTTTACAGTTTAAATCCAATTAAATGCTCTTTGCATTGCTGAATAAAAGTAAAAAAACATCAAATTTACGTCAGAATTACAAATTTACGAGAAAAAAACAAACATGGAAACATGTTTTTGTACGTGAAAAACGGTTGTTTCACTGAACATTTCTGACGGTCAGCAGACAAAATGCACAATCTGCGTACAAACTGACGCATCCAGCAGAAAAAATTCCCACTGAAACCATGGGATGATTCTTAAGGAAACAGCCTTGCAAGTACAGGAGCCTAAACAAGAGGTCAAACGACAATCAGCATCCGATAAAGAAGGAAATGCACCAAATGAGAGAAATAACAGGATGTTCTTGATAGCAGACTCGATAACACTGCTGTATGGAGATCTTCACTGCTATCAGGTCAGAAGATAACAGTGTCTGACCCCCTGTTTCCCAACTGCTGATAGCACATTTTAATATAAAGAGTACAAGCATCTTACTAACAATCCGTACATGAATAATATTTTAGCTGCATTGCAAACAATAAAAGTTGCTCATGCTTTTCATATCAAGCATTGCTACTTTGAACAAGAACAGAGTTCTTGAGAACTCTGCTGTTTTGTTGTCACTTTTCTAACATGCAGCATTTAAAAAAGGAAAAGGTGCTGAAAGTCACAGCTACTCCACCCTGAAAACCACAATTCAATATGCAAAAGTTCATAAGCTCACTTTATCGCTATTGTAATGCTACTATCGTACACGTGTGAACACTGCAGAGTAACAAAAGTAACTGTGTGAGAGAAGCTTGGAGTTTCGTAACTCAAAAACAATCCCTGTTATTTACATTTCTCGTATACAATGTCAGTGTATACAACATACATCAACAATGTATACGATATATACATCGCTCAATGGTTTCATGACAACATTGCAACACTTTATTTTAGGAGCATTCAGCCGACCGAAACAAGTCTTAGTTCAGCATTCGCAAAATAGGCCTGTACCTTTGCATTTGCTTAAGATGCACCACAGGGTATCAAACCACTTTTGTTTGCACACACACAACAAGGTCTTCTGCGTCAACTGGAGGTGAGATGGTGTTACATGCCCACAGAAGCTAGTTTCTGTCAAGTATTTGATTGTTTTCACCTCATCTCACCTTCTACACCTGTGCATTGTATCTTCACCTGGAGTTCAAAGGTCTTGCCAGGAACATGAGAGCCCCCTTCACCAGTCGTCGAGAAAATTCCCAACTCTTAACATTAATTGAGCTGTCATCACCTGCATCTCTTCATGACACGCATGTAACCTGATAAAGAGAAGCAAATTCTGCTTCATAAAGCAACCATGCAAGGAACACGGCTAAACTTGAAGTTTCACTATTTAGGCCTGTTCGGTTAGGCCTATGTAACTTTGTAGAAAAAACAAAAGTGAAAAATGAGTTTTCCAGGGGTGAGTGGGATTTTGGAGGAAGATTATTTTGGCAAACAAACATTCAGTTTTGAGATGGTTCGTCAGCACAGCCAAACTTTCAATTGAGAAAACTGAGTTTCTGTGGTAAGTATGTAGTAAGAAATATCACCATGATAGAGTGCACGCTCTAATTCAGGTAGGTTTATTCTGAAATGACACATTCAGTCGAGAAATGCCAGAGCACTAAAATGAAAAACAACAAACTCAGCGACCCGATTTCTGTTTCCTTAGGAAATCCTACAGGACCACTCTGTCTGCCACTGTTAAATATGTCTTACTGCCATTTAAATCCACGGGGTAACGGCAAACAAATTGTAAAATATGAAGCTGCCTTTGCCAAAAATAGGGTGAAGAATTGTGGATGTAATTTTGTACATTTTCTGAGCAAGTAACCACCTGGTAGACACTTGACATGCTCAAAATCGTCTAAAATCCAGTTTAAATTATTACAATTTAAATTTAACTTGTGTTTCATTCAGTGTCACATTATCAATGTTCATAAATTAATCTGCCAGTTGACCAATGAACTTGATATAGTCCAGATCATCTTGAGACGTAAAAGCTCCAAAACTGCAAGAAAATACACACACACACACACAACCACACACGCACGCACGCATTAGAAAGACATTATAAATGTGGCATGTGGCCAAAGGCTAAATGTTAAGAAAACATTCATTGTGAATTCGAACGTACCCTTTATTCAACTGTACTTATAATTTAATGTAAAATCTGGCCAACAAAAAAGTCGTTCAGCATTTCCACAGAATTTCAGAGGTAAAAAATAAACCATCCAATCATATGACTTCCTCGTATGATGTGAATCACACAGAAATGTACTAATAAGCGTTAATGAAGCCCCACCACTAAACGCATCTTTCAGTGGCGTGAAGCAGGTCGTATGAAAACGTATGAAATAAAACCATAAGATTTTGTGGGATTTCGAAATTTATAGTCTTGTGACAACTCAGTGTTACACAGAGTTTCTTGCTCCATTAAATCATTTTTACAGCAATTGATTAAGGAAAATAGACCCTCAGCTAGTGGAATTTGTTTATATTCCATCTTAAAGTGTGTTTGACAAAAAGTCCCATTGTGGATGACATCAGCATTCCAGTACTCTCTGCCAGTGGACACTATTGCCTCCGTGCAAACATAAACATTTCAACAGCAGTCATGGAAAAGCACATCTGGCCTTAATAAATGCTAAAATTATATCTTCAAAAACATTTTTGTCTTGATGAACGGAAATGAATCTATAGAAGATTATTTATGTTTTCATTTATTTAGTTTATTACATGAGTTAATTAAGTGTGTAATTTAGTTGAGGTTATAGGTTGTGTGCATTTGCAAATACTGTGTATGATAAACTGCAAGTATGTGTCATGACATCACGTCTTAAAGTCCGTATGAAACAGAAGTTGGTTTTTTTAGCTATTGAATGGATATGGAGAAACTTGGAAAAAAGTTTTTCACTCAGAAATAGAAATTGCTCTAAATATTGTTGATTCAACTTATGAAAATGAGTTACCTGGTTGCCTTAAATGTTTGAGTTAATTAAACTTAAAAATATTTGTCAACACAACGAGTTTGCATGAAATTAATTGAGTAATATTGAATTAACTCAAAACTTTAGGGCAACTAGGCAACCCATTTTTTTAAGTTGAACCAACAAAAACAGTGAACTTTTTACAGTGAATGATACAAATCGACTTGCATGGTTGAATTGTGCATTACAAAACGATTGCACACATGTGGACATTAAGCCCATTCCTAACAAATTCTAAAATTTGATTGGCTTCGACCAACTAAAGCCTTTGTCTTTACCAAGCAACACATCACTTACAGTTGATGTGCATCAATGAGGATAAAACCATATCCTTATGGTTGCATTCTGATCTCAAACATGTGGACTGTTGAAGTGTTTTTTTTTCTTTTGTTAATGAACATTTCACCTCAGACTACATCAGCTTTAATGATTTCCAGAGGCACACTTGTGTCAGCCAATAACAACACAATTTGCAAAGGAAGAGTAATTTAACATCCCTTTGCTGCACTGTACACAGCCCTGGTCTTTAGTTCTAATAAGTAATCGACAGGGTTTTTATACAGAGTTTGTATATAATCCATATAATCATAAAAAGGGTAAGGGGTTGATGTAAACAATTACAAACTCAAGTTGAAATTCCCCCTAATATTTAAGTTGGAGTCGGTGGACCGATGCTGGAAAAATTGTCACAAGACTGAGGCAAGTAGCTGGTTAAAGTGGGATTATGCGATCATGCGCCTCCCAAACTCGCATTTGGAATGTTTACAAAAACATCAACGTATTCAGGCAAAGACTGTTTGCTATTGTTGGCTTAGTGGAACTGAATCGCTCCAGTCAGTTGTACATTCTACATTTCTTATGAAATAAAAAGTTTTATCAGTATTATTTGCTCTAAACGTCAAATGTATGAAAAATTTGCGGCATCTTGCGGCGAGGTTGCTCTTTCTATAGATCTGCGAAAAAATTACACATTAGAACTTTAAGACACAAAAGAATCTAGTTCAATATAATAAATTAAAACGCTAAGCTTAGTCAAGCATTATAGAGATCTCAATCCTGCAAAGTTTCTTTCATGAAACCCAATTAATGAAACACATATTTGTGTGAGCTATAAAAAACTCCCTGAAAACCTTTGAAGTCAATAATTAAATCTTAAGTCGTGCAATTTTACCCTTGATCAGACTGGAATGCCTCTTTATTAACCATGAGACATCTCAAAACAACCACATCCAGAGACAACAGAGCTTAAATGTGCTTTTAGTTTCCCTCTATCAAACATTAGGCATTCGTGGCATGTGGAAATCGCTCTTGTGACACTAAATAAAGGACGCGATATTTATAATCGTTTAAACTAATCTTAGTGCAGTTCTCCTAAAAAAAACAACAGCACTGAGCGTTCTGTTCTAACCCCAGGCTGCAAACCACACAATGTCTGCACCACTCAAGAATTTTTAAAGTCCTAATATTTGAGCTTCCATCTTTTAGAAACAAACAGGATATCCAAATGTGAATGATCTTAACGTCAACAACCTGTAACACAGCGCTGAATTTACGTCTGCAAGGTTTGATGTCGTGAAACGCTTTTACATCACATGAAATTGTTTTAGTTCTTCTTACTCTGTTCAAATAAACGCTTGATCACAACGTGTATACGCTTACAGCATTCCTCTCAAGAACGTGTTTATAACTGATCTCCACCAGCCCAGACCCCCCAGCTGTCTCAGCGAATTAGCGCAAGCATTTTTCACAGATATTTTCGGTCTTGAGACGACCTCAAACAAGTCTTAAGTGCCTGGATCCGATTATGAGGAAATTACTTTACAACAATAGAAAAAAATGAGGGCCAAGTGAGAACACAAGAACTTCCAAGCATTTTTCTGGAGGGGGCTGGATGCGGTGTGTACCTTTCTAAAAAAATTCTCACACTATAGATATTTCCCATAGTTCAAAACAATGTGTTCTCTCATAAAGTACAGAGATACACAATACACATATGACAAACTGTAACCACAATGTAAGCAAGATTATTCAGAGGCATTTACGGCCTTCTTTAGATAGCTTTGCCATGAGTCACAATCGTCTCATTCATCTAATCCCCTTTCTTTGATTGTGGGAAAGCGAAATTTCCCTCCATCTTCACTATGACTACATGCAATAAACAGCTCTTTACATCGACCCCTTTCTGGATCCTCAAGATCATAGTGAAGTTGGTGGAACATACATGGACTGTGTAATGTCATACACCACTGCATTAGCTGAGGTCAAACTGAAACGAAGTGCAGTGAAGAAATCTTAAACAAACCTCTTAACTGGAAAGGGCACAGCTGTGCATGGACCTACAGTATGGGAAAGAAATTACCCGTTTATCTCCACAGACTTTCAAAGCTTATCATAGAATGTGTTAGATAGAGAACAAAGCAAGAAGGTGGAAGAAAGAGAGGATGGGGGAAGGTTTTAATGTCAGCGACTGTACGAAACAAAGATACAAAGTTATGACAAATTGTGTCTTATGTTATTGAAATGTAGCCGACAAGGAACAAGAAGAATTTGTCTTGAGGTTTATTTGTTTAAAACGAAGAAGTCCGTCTTTCTGTATAAGCTGTTGAGCACTATAACATCAATAGCAGATTTGATATAATCAAAACGATTCCAAGTGACGGTTTCATCCTGAGTTTATTTGATCCCGAAATCCCTGCTGACCACAAATATATACTCCCACGAAACACCCTTTTTACTCTCTTTGCATAGAAGGGAAATTCAGATTTGGCAGCGTTTGTTTCATCCAGTGCGTTCAACTGTAATCTTTTTTGCAGATTGAGCTCAGTCAATAAAAGCTGTTCTGTACTTACACGAAGACAAAACTTTAGAAGAAAGTGAACTTCTTAAAGGGACAGTGCAGACAAAATTGAAAATTCTGTCATCATTTATTTTACCATCATGTTGAAACGTGTATATGACTCTTTCTCTTGTGAAACTCTAAAGAAGATATTTTAAGAAATGTCTTGGTGGTTTTTTATCCATACAATGAAAGTCAATGGGGATGATGTAGTTGGGGCACCAACTAAAGGATTGTAACCGCCCACAACCTAACCAAAGGCAATGCTTTTCTGAACAATGGGAACCACAAAACTCAAAAATATAACAAACTCTTTAAAACCCAATCAGATAATGACCATTGAACACTAACAAGTGTTTATTTTTACTGAAAGATGCATAAAATAACCCTTATTTAAGAAAATAACTCTCAAAATGCAGTAATACGCAAAGCATGCTGGGAAATAAAAGTCCTCTACCCAGTTATAACTGTTTAATGTTAAGACAAAACAACCCCTTTATGTTGTCCCGACTTTATGTGTTATATGACTTAACATTCAAAAGTTGTATTGATTTAACTTAAGCAAGTTAAGTAAATTGAACAAGCAGGAAAAATCTTTGCGATGCTATTATAAACCCAAAATGAAACCAGCCATCAGGTTGTTGTGTCGAGATGAGGGAGAGTTGGAAAAAGACACATCATTCAAAGTCTTTTGTGGCTAAGATAGGCCTGCTGTTCTTTGCCCGAAGGCTGTTTACTGAACACAACACGGTTGAGTCACTTTGGAGTCAGTCACACAAAATGGTCTGAAAATGAGTCCCCGAAGAGAGCGGACGAACAAGGAACTGAAGAAAAACGACGTCAAAATTTCCTGTTCAGTGATGTGCCAGCATTACAGACCTTTTCCTTTGCAACATTCCTAAAAATACATTTAAAACAAAGAAAGGACATATTAACTCATTTTGGCTCTATGTTAGCTCAGTCTATGCTATCATGTGAGTTCAGCCAGATTTTTGTTAATCTTAAAGTGGCAAATATGTGTTAAACAACATGTAAGCAGAAATAAAGCAGGTTTCTTCTTATTTCTGAAGAGTTTAGACAGTTGGGAAGGGTCAGAACCCGCCCCCTCATTGGACACAGGAAGTCCCATGACCTCATAGGTCCAGCCTTTCCACCGAGCCAAGGACAACATACCGTGACTATAATAAAAAAGAAATCAACTCAATTGAGAAACTTCCGGAAACACGTCACCGCCTATTTTAAGAATTATTTTGGAATATAGAAAGAAAATCTAAATTATTTACAGCTAAGATAACATTGGTATTTTTTCTCAAAATAGATTATGAATTAGTGAAAGTTCACCCAAAAATGCTAATTCTGTCATCATTTGCTAACCCTCATGTCATTTTAAACCTGTATGACTTTCTTTCTTCTGCAGAATACAAAAGAAGATATTTTGAAGAATGTCAGTAACCGAACAATGGGGGTACCCATTGACTTGCATTGGTTTTGTCTCCATACAGCAGAAGTGAATGGGTACTGCCGTTGTTCGGTTACCAACATTCTCCAATATATCTTCTTTTGTGTTCTGCAAAAGAAAGAAAGTCATACGTTTGAAAGGCCAAGAAGGAATGTAAACGATTTTTGGGTGAACTGTCCCTTTAATGACTTTATAATATATCTAATATTTGGTCCGGTTTTACACAAGCACAACAATTCCAATGGCGGATTAGACCTTCATGCAACACAGCAGTTAGTTTAATTACAAAAACTTAATAGTGTTTTCCCACACCACACTTTAACCAGAATTCAACTATGAAAGTTTCTTTCCATCACTCCCAACCACAAACAAGACCACTCAACTCAATCCCAAACCAATGTTTTGCTGTTTCAACTTTGTGTATTCAGATAATGTGATTTTGCTGAACACAGAGACTTAAATGTATTGATCTACCAAACGCTTTGTGGAGTCCGAGTGCTGCAGTTATTGCTCATCTGGGCTAAAACAAGTCTCAAGCTGTGTATTTAACACTCAACTGAGGACTTATTTAATTCAGGTAATTGAATTGAAGAGTTAAGAGTCATCAAGAGTGAAAGGAATTGAATGGGCCATTGAAGTCCATGACAATGAGGGGGTGATGAATAAAGACAATGGAAAACACAAACAAACAAGATTACATATGCATTTAGTTATTTCTAGTTTCAACGGCTAAAAATGTGTGTAGTTTAACCATAATTCAACAAAGATTCACACTAAAGTCAAAGCGGAATACCTTTTATCAGTTCTTAAAGGGACAGTTCACCCGAAAACAAAAATTCAGTAATTTACTCACCCGGTCATTTTAAACCTGCATGACTTTATTTCTTCTACAGAACAGAAAAAGAAGATATTTTGAAGAATGTTGAACTGTGGCTATCTGAACAGCGGAGGTACCAATTTGTAAGGACACAAAACCAATGGAAGTCAATGGGCACCGCAACTATTCGGTTACCAACCTTCTTCCAAATATATTATTTTGTGTTCTGCAGAAGAAAGTAATTCATACAGATTTGGAATGGCATGCGGATGAATGTATTTCATTTGTTGATGAACTGTCCCTTTAAACTAGTATATCTGGCTGTGTCGATCCTGAATATGTTTCTGAACTATGGTAGCACTCGTAATATAAACTTTATCGAGCTTTAAAAGTAGATCTTGAATAAATCTATTTGATATCAGGACAACAAATCAGAAAGAAAGACAGATGAGCGAGCAGCAGACATTTAGCGTCTGAAACAGGAGCCAAGAATCAGGGCGAGCCAACAGCCTCAACGGGGAGCTCCACAGTCGAATGTCTGATTATCAGGCCTTTGTGTGTAAATGGAGGTAACATGCTGGGCTCAAGATACCCAGACACAGCAGGAGTGATGGGCCTGTCTGCTAACTGGAGCTTCTCGTGAGGAGGTGGATCCCCTCTGATAGCCTGTAGGGAAGCCTGGAGGTGAGACACTGACAGCGTTGATAAAGAAACTCTAAACCTCCCGCACTTCAGCCACCCAACAGAATGCTCAGACTAATGAAAGTTTGCGACCCCGCTGACCTCAGAACAGGTGAGCCCAGCTGACTTCTCTCAAATACTCGGGTCTGGTCCAGCAAAAACTAAAATGCTGCTAAAATCCTATTGGTATAATTTTCAACTAGAAAAACCCACCTAGTCATTCTACATTGTGTGACATTGCGTAATGTCAAGCGGCTATGTCTCGAGGACCGTGTCAAGTATTCCACGTCCAGACGAAGGGGACAGCGTGTTCCTATGGAGTGCTTTGTCCGGCACGGCCCATGTATGACCTCATAGTTGTTTCTCAAGGAAATCCCGCTCGCCTCGAGGTACAATGACAGAGCTTCCTGTTTAGTGAAGCAGAATCCGGCTTAGTCAAACTCTCCATCGCCTTATGCAAGTCCAATGTCACTATAAGACAAGATGCTTACGCCCTAATTGCTTTTTTTGACAGAAACATAACACGAGTCATGGGTTCGAGAAAGATCCGTGGCATCATTACAAACCACATTAAAGCATGTTTAAACACTTTCATATTTAAAATATGAATCCTATGTAAAACAGCTATACATGCATTCCTTACATGTCAATGCAAGTACATTCATGCACAATTTCCATAATTTACAACCAGCAACTGCACTTTAAACACATACCTGTACAACTACCCCACACCATCATATCCGTATGTAGCTCATTGTAAACTCTTTGGAAA
Organism: Triplophysa dalaica; assembly: GCF_015846415.1. Classification (NCBI taxonomy): domain Eukaryota; kingdom Metazoa; phylum Chordata; class Actinopteri; order Cypriniformes; family Nemacheilidae; genus Triplophysa; species Triplophysa dalaica. Next base: position 6,284,816 of record NC_079548.1, read on the forward strand.
ACGAAATACTTTGGTGTCACTATTGCATTGCTGTATCTTCACATAAAGCATTAAGAATCGTCACACATCATGCAACAAATAATGCATTCGATTCTAGTATAATAATGCGTGTGTGTGTGTTTATGCATGTTAAAGTACCTTCAAGCAGAAGCAATTTATTTGAGTGCTGCCTCAGCAGCCACAAACACGGACAGAAGTCGAATGCCAAGACCAGCCCACTTCAAGACAAGATCCAAGGTTCAGTCTCTCATCATTCTGTTTGGGGGATCTGGAGGAGACGGACTGAGGCACGCAAGGGTTTCTCTGTTCACATTCAACTATAAAGGCAAGTTGATCTATGCAATGTTTAATTTCGTTACAGATAAGGAAGTGAATTCAGGAAAACCTTTAAGTCGCGTGAGATCTTTTCCTCGGTGATTTCGTTCTTCTAATCGCAGACGGGATCTGCAGCTCGATCGTATTTGAATGCATCGAGTTTGCGATGCTGTTCTGTATAAATATTAGCCTCGCGAATGTAAGTACACTTGTTGATGTTTTGTTCGTCTTGAAAGCATGGGAATTTTAAATGTTTAACGAAACGAGGTTGACACAGTAGACTATATGAGGTCTGACCGGGATTTTCCTTTGACTAATTCTAATAGCCTACTCTCACTTTCTCTCGCAACTTTTTTCTTTGCTTCGTAACTCGTATAAAACTTTTGCGTTCTCTAATCATATTAAAATGAGCAAATATTCGTTTTATTTTAACATAATCATTCGTAAATTAGACATTGGTTCTTCAATGAAATGAATGAAATGCTTTTAAAACGGCTTCCTTTAAGAGAAGTGTATAACTTATTTGTTTTTTAGTACAAATTTCTTCTGCAAGTATCAAAAAAGCATGCACATCAAAAAGCATGTTTACTTTAGCATTTATTATGTAAACTGTAGTACAATTCCCTTGTACTATATATTTTTTAACATAAGCCTTTTATAGTCCTTATTTTAATCAGTGTAGAGAATACTACTGAATAGTATAAAATAATTTACTATAATAATAAATAAGCCACTAAAGTATACTGTATTTTTTATGTGGATTGTTCTCAATTTTTTGTCATGATTTTTTTATAAATAGGTTTATAATATTTCAGATAAGCAAACGTTAAACCAGTTCTTTTTAGCATTTTTTTTCTTTAGATACTCTACATTGCAATTTAAAATTTGTGTTTGTTAACTTTGCTAACTGTGAAAACGATTGTAACTAAACTGTTTCACATTATTTCCTTCAGCACCCAAATCCCTCTGGTGGACTTTGAAGATATAGCACACCTGTGATTTGAGCATCAAGAAGGAAAGAAGTGCATTTTCATCACACATCATCTTCAAGGAAATACTAGTACTATGTTAAATCTCAACAGCACTGGTAGAACATGGCAAGGACTACATATAGAGGTCCTGAAGAAAACTAGTTTTTAAAGAAAGATACGGTTTACGATGGAAGCTTCATTTTCTGCAAGTGCTGCTGTGGCACCGACGTTAGCCCCCATGACGCCCTCTCCAGGCTACCTTCTGAGAATGTTCCGGGAGTATCAAAGCAACGCCGTCATCGTGGCCCATTACAACTTCACCGGAAAGCTGAAAGAAAACAAGTATCGTGACGGACTAAAACCTGAAGCCATCACGTTCCTCATCATCTGTCTGCTCATAGTGGTGGAAAACGCTGTGATTCTGGTGGCGATTTGGAAAAACAAAAAGTTCCACATTCCCATGTACTACTTGCTGGGCAACTTGACGCTCTCAGACCTGCTTGCAGGTTTCACCTACATGGTAAACATAGTGACATCGGGGGCAAACACTCTCAAAATGACTCCGGTCCTGTGGTTTCTCAGGGAGGGTGGCGTTTTCATAACCCTCTCAGCTTCTATCATCAGCCTCCTCGCCATCGCCATAGAGCGCCATGTGACGATGGTACGGATGAAGCCTTATCAAGGTGCCAAGCGTGGCCGGATGTTCGGTCTGATCGGCGCGAGCTGGGTCCTGTCCGTGCTCTTAGGCATCCTTCCCGTCATGGGCTGGAACTGCATAGGAAACCTGGAGACGTGCTCCACCGTGTTGCCTCTTTACTCCAAGAGCTTCATCCTCTTCTGCATTACCGTGTTCACCCTGGTGCTGCTGGCCATCGTGGTGCTCTACGTACGCATCTTCCGCATAGTGAAGTCCAACACCCAGCGGCTGGGCTGCGCCCCTCAGCGCAAAGGGCTGGCGAGGAAATCCCAGAAGTACTTGGCTCTGTTGAAGACGGTCACCATCGTTCTTGGCGTCTTCATCGTGTGCTGGCTGCCTCTCTTCGTGCTCCTTATGCTGGACTTCAGCTGTCCTGCTCAAAGCTGCGAGGTGCTTTTAAAGGCGGATTACTTCTTGGGTATCGCCATGATGAACTCTCTTCTGAACCCCATCATTTATACCCTAACTAGCAAAGACATGAGAAGGGCCATATTGAGACTGGTGTGCAGATACTGTCTGCTGACCAAAGATGGACAGGTGAAGAAGTTTGGCATGCCCTTCTTGGATTGCAGCACGAGTAGGGCCGAGCTGCCATCTCATAGGCTGGAAGGGCTGGAGACGACGGTCTCGTCTGGGAACTTTTCACCCACCACTATTAAAGCTATCTATCCTAGGGTATTAAAGAGTTGAACGAGAAAGACGTTTGGGCACAGTTCAACTTCTCTTGATCCAGTTTGTCTTCCGATTATTTATGAAACTGAAAAGGAAAGAAGTCTGAGGCGCTCAGAGACTAAAGAAAAACATTTCTCGAGTAAGAAGTGGAACTTCGAGTCGGGCACAAATGTTGGCTTCCTACACGTGCATTTAAATTAACCATGAGACTGCCTGAAAATGTGGTAGACAAATGGATTTTTTTTAACTGTGATAAATAGTGCAAAGTGTTTAAAACAGATTGTCCGAGGGTCAAAGTAGCAGAACAAAGGCTATATTCCATTGAAAAAATAGGATTTCAAACAGCATGCAGTGAAAAACAGTTTTACGGCTGAACTGAGTGAAGTCTGAATGAACTGACTTGTTTGCACAGACATGTTGTAAAGATTCTTTAAAAAGATACTCTGGTCATCTGGAAGCTATTCCCGTGAGTTTGCAAAACAAGTCATTTGTAAACATTCAAAGACTTTGTAGTATGAAAAGGTGCAAAAACGTTGTGTTAATGCCTCCAAACAATCACTTTAGCATGGACAGAATACAATTTCATGGTTTAAAAACACAGGCTGGAGTTTACATCTCCACGTGTCCAAAAATGTAATTTCAAAAAGTAGCACAAGCTATTTAAATATTGTATATTATATAAATATTGTTACAAAGTTTTGTATGGATTGATATCATTTAGCTGTCTGCAGTGATAAGAATAGCACTGTTAAAAAAGTTTGTCTGTTTTTGTAGCTTCAAAAAAATGCATTAGTTCTTAAATATATTTTGTTGAACCTAAATTATGAGTCCTTTAAAATGTTTATATGTGCATTATTGATAATAAAAGACTGTTCTTGAATGATTTTAGTTTGTAAAGAATTTTTGTGTATATTATCAACCTCTGTATGTGTTGCAAAATGACAATTTATTTGTGCGACAAATTTTTTTTTGATATGAGCATTGCCCCACATTACCTTCTGAATATGTTTATGATGACTTGACTGAAATGTTCCCCATAGTCCTAAAAATAGTTTAATCTCAAGTTCTATGATTAAAATTAGAAGGTAAACAGAAACCATTTCAATCAACATGCTCAACAAACACATCTGACAATCGTGGTAAGCTATAAGACCGACAAATGGAGAAGTCAAACTGCTTAGAATGCAGAGTTATACAAATTGGAAGCTCGCTAAATGAGCAGAGCTGATTTCCAGTTGCTTCAATCACACCCACACCACATGTTAACCAGCTACAAACTACAAAATCAATGTGGTTTCATTCTTTTCACAGACCATGAGCCACACGTCAAAATTTTCTTCTCGTGTTTGCACAAAAAAACAGAAAAAAAGTGCAGAAGCTCGTGCCAGTCCGGATGTTTATCAAAACTGAAACAGCTTGTCTCTGCACATCAGTAACAAGGCTACCATCTGACTAATTTATAGAGTTTACAAGCAAAGGTTGAATTGCTCACGCCAACTGAGTGGGCACATACGGCTATTAAAATATGCCCTCCTTGACACAAGTTATATATTTAAATGTCAAATTTAGTAGAGGGAAAAAACCTGCACAATGCTCTGCACGGCTATATTAAATGAATTCCCATCAATAAAACATTACCATCTTGGAGCAAGTCCTCTATCATGCCTTCTAACATAAAATTGGTTCCAAATATTTTAAGTTATTTTTACTTTTGGATAAAAAAATTAAATGAACATTATTTTAATTAATATTAAACTATCATCATGAGTAATCTCCCATTTCACTTTAAAAAGGCATCACATATTTATATTTATTTCACTCATAATGAGTCATTTTTTACAGTTTACAGCGGTTAATTAAATACGGAGTACTGACTCAATTAGATATTTAAGTGATTAAAATTACTTTCATCCAAGCCAGCAAACATGTAAAACAAAAACATCAAATTAAACAAAAATATCTATTCATACCAAAATCGAAACAAAAAGCTTTTTGGTCACATGCTTTATTGCAAAATTCAACCAAAACCAATATTTTTGAGATGTGGAATATGGAAAGAATTGTTCCCTATTGTATTTTTTAAAAACACTGGATAACTTTTAATATTCAATTTAATAATAATGCGTCCACCAATCCTGTACAGTAATATCTGTAATTTCACATTTAAAATTCATCCAGAGATTTATTCAGCTGTGGAAACTATAGCCTTAAATCAAATAGATCAATTTAAAATATTTACAAAAAGCTGTCTGAGCCTGTGAAAATAACTATATGAATGTATAGTGACACCTTGTGGTATGACAACCAAAACTGGGTCAAATTTATTAATAGAATTAAAATTATCAACAGACATGTATATATACATAAAAACAAATCCAACTGAAAAAGAAAAACATTTTAAGAGCAAAAGTGATATTTTAGTGTGTACCAGGTCTACCACTCAGTATTAACCAGGCTCCACAGCTCATCGCTGACCTCGTAGGGAGAACGGGTGGATGAATCTATGTTGATAGGGGCTGCCACATCCCCACCATAGTGAACTGTTAAATGATAAAAAAAGATTTCATATCAGTAACAGAACATAAATCCGCTCACTTCATCATCAGCATGTGACAAGATTACCTCCTCGCAGTATATGTGGCTCTGTGTCCACCTCCAGCTTTATTTTGGTAACTTTAAAGTAGAGCTGAGCAACATATCTAAATCACAAGAGGAGCAGAAAAAAAAACATCAATTGGCAAATGATTGGCTGGAAATAATCAAGCACCAAAGTAACGTAGTTGTTATATTGTACAATACGTTGTATGTAAGCGACTGGGTAACAACTGTGGTGACATGCCGCTAAAGCCTGACCTTAACCCTATATGAATCAGACTTCACAAAACCAAAATCAAAACACCAACAAATGCATGATTACAAAAAAAAAACATATGCTCACATGATTAATGAATGTGTGGTCATTAGAGCATATACGTTCACAAAGCAAAACCAAGTTGAATCCTTACATGGCTGAAGGAATGACTTCTGTTGTGTCCTCATCCACTTCCTGTTGCAGGGTCTGAATCTCCTGCTCAGCATCTCGAAGTCTTTCCAGCTCTCTTTGTAAAAACCTGCCATCTGAGTCAAGGGTAAAACCACAGAGAACAACCGCATGCTACAAGAAAATGACTTATTAATAACAAAACTGTTAATTTAATGTCAATCACAGGACAGGCTTTGGTAAAAGAACTGCGGTTGTTTTGCATGGTAAAACATTGTCTTTACATTAATGTTGCACAAGGAATTCACAATCACGTGACATTTACAATATTGTTACCAAGTAGTGCAAATGGCCAGTAGTATTGACACACAGTATAGATGGATACTCCTGCTCTGAATCCAGTATCTGACTTTTGGATAGGCTTCGCTGCACTTCCTGTTCTATTTTCTCAATCTCCAGCATCATCTGGGTCTTCTGTCCTTCTAAATCGAGCAGTTTTTGGCCGACCACCTCCTCTGCATGCACAAGATCTTCAAAGAGAGGATAACATAGAAACATGATGTTTGCTGCTACTTACTCTTTTTTTTTTTAAACAACATAACAGGTTCAATATTTTCACAGTCAAACAATGTAAATCAACAACGCGGTAAAACAGATGCTCAAGTTTTTACTAAAACAAATTGAAACAATACCATTTAAGATGTCAATTGTGGTCTTCTTGGTCTTGATGTGATGGTCAAAGAATTCCTGCAGATTCCCTCGTGCTCCTCGCAGGACACTCTCCGCTTTACTGCTCTTGATAAACTCAATCACGGCTTCCCCTGATTTCTCAAGGTCATCGTCGTGCAAGGTGTCGTTCTGTGACATGACTGCAGTTACCAAAGTTATGTCTGAAAATAAACAAATACAGAAGAATAAGGTGAACACTAGAAAGTGATGCAGTGACCCTTTTCAAATATATCTTTACATTTAAAGCGACAATTGATATATGATTCGGAATAACCATTACTAACAAAACCTAGCTGCAGTATTTTACAACAAAAAAAACATTTTACAAAATCTAAGAGGTCAAGAAGAACGTAAAGTTGTAGCTTTCCTTAAAGCAGGGACACTTCTTAAAATATGTACTGACTTGTCCAATACATAACTACACAAACAACACTCAATGGCGTTTTTCAACTATTATAATAACTTCCAAAACAACCATAACCAGGATGCATAAACAACACACAGAACAGTAATCCCAATAATAGAAAATAGTGCACAAAAACGCACATTCTCTCTTAGTAAGCTCACATTAAACTTTAAAACATGCTTAATAACTAATTTACAGTAATATGTGTAATGTTGTGGCTTATAGCAATAACTATCAATGTAAACACACTCACCGGACACGGCCGCTGCCTTCACGTTTTCAAACTGGCTATTGTTTGGCGCGCTTTCCGAACTCCGCCTGAACAAAAATTAACTTCGATACCTATAAATCTAGTACTGCCGCATTTTTAACAGACATTTTGTTACTACATATGCTAAATAAAATATATTGCACACCTTTGTTTGTTTTACGTTGTTTTGAATCGACTCAAACTTACGATCAGGCAACATACGTGACACCTTGTGTAGATACTCCGTCGCCATATTGGAAAGGGCACGAATTCATTGTGAAAGCATGAAAAACAGATTTGTTTGATGCTCTACGTGTAATACAAGAAGTTCATTTCATTTATGTTGAGAATGCTTTTTGATATGGGTTCTTCGTATGATAACAGATGATCATCTTCATAATCAGAGGCTTATAAATTCTTTATTTAACATATTTTTTTAACAATAAGTCAAACTGTAAAAATGTACAATGGTACTGATTTCCCAACAGGAACCCATTTTTATTTTTTACACGTGACACTACATCAAGAGAACAGATGAAGAACGTTAAGGGTCATGTTTAACAACTCTTTTTTCTTTACTCTTGTTTGAGTAATAGGATACACCGTTAATTCTGAACCACGAACACTCAAAACAAAAGTTTGTTGAACTAAAACTTGTTAAAACTTTGTCAAGGGGTACATAAAAAACCCCCCATGATAACTGGTCCCTCATGAACAAACTTTCAATATGACAAAATCAATCGTATTATACAGATGAGAGAAAATGCTGGTCATTTCAGCAGCACTATTTGCTCTTTTTCTCTTGCTTCTCCTTTTTTTCTCGCACTATTCTCTTGCTTCTGTACAGCTCTCTAAAATGAAGCCTCTTTGGATTCAGCCCATATGCTCTGAGTCTCTGTCTACTGAACTCTCTGCCTCCCATCTTCAGCAAGGACCTAGAAATAAGCCGTCCACCAGGGCGTCTGCTTTTCTTTATGGATCCTTGAGGTTTTTCAGTCTTTTGTGTTGGCATGTCTTCATGCTGCGCTGTAGGAGATTTTTCCACTTTCACTCTCTTCTTCTTAGGTACTAGGAACTTCTCGTCCTCCTTTTCTTCATCCATGGCAACCACGTCCATAATGTTTTGGGCTTCTGTTGGATCTACAGCGTCTGCAGTAGCGCTTTCAGGTTTTTCTTCTGTGAGATTTTTCTTCTCCTCTGACCTCATGAGGCGATCCCTCTTCTTACCAACCTTCACTTTGCCCCCCGTCGGCTCCTCACCTGTGTTCCTGTTTTATAAAAAGAAATAGAATAATGACCCAAATCACTAAAATAGTGGGACACAGAAATAATAATCTAAATGTTCCAGCTGGTTAGGACAAATAAAAACAATTTTTATCACTTAAAAAGAAGACATTTGTTAATCACACCAGGCGTTGTCAATGCGATGTTTAAAGCAACACTTACTCGTTGTATAGTGACTTAAACACTTGCTCTTTCTTTTTGGCATTCATTGCTTTGATCTTAAAGTTATTCACTTCACGGAGTTCCTCTGTCTCAGCCCTGAGCAACATGGACAAAACAGAACATTAAAAGTTAAAGTTTTAATTCATGTCAAGCACAAACATGGAAAAGAAGTAATTTATTACCTATACATGCATGTCTTTCTCAGTGAGCACCAGCTGTTTAGCTCTCTTTCTTCGGCACTCAGGATCTATCGAGAGATTTGGATGAGAAACTATGTGTGTTCCTATGAGTGTACTTCCAGACAATGGATACTGAATGCAGATATGTCGTTATTTTTCCAAAATCTCAAAGCTCAGGAACAAGGGCTTTACATAGTTTCACATTAGTAATGTATTTTAATAGAATACATATCTGCTCAGAGAGAAGATTACTGTCCTCAGACCCTGGTCAGAGCTGTTCCCGGAGAAACGGCAATACCAGGTCGGATACAATCGCTGCTCATCAGCACAGAGTTGACGTCTCCATCAATATGCATTCACATAACTTCTCACATCATAAAGCAATTTATAAAAAAAGTTCCTCAGAGTTTCTGACCTCATTGGTGGTCAGTCCGAAGTCATTGGGCACAACCTCTCTGTAGCGAAACCTGCACGGCAGATCATCAATGATGTCCTCATAATCCAGTTTATAGTACTCATCCAAATACTGCTCAAAGGTCTTCTCCACTGGAAACATTTACATTTATGCATTTGACAGTCACTTTTATGCAAAGCAACTTACATTGCATTATCCTGTACATTTGTTTGAAAGTATTCTAGGATCGAACCCATGACAATGCATTGTTAACGCAATGCTCTTACCACTAAGCTCCAGGAAACACAATGATATAAGAAATAATGGTATAGCCTCCTTTTATATTCCACAGAAATCATGAGTTTGATGCAATATGAGGGTCATTAAAATTATTTCATTCTGAGTGACACCACAGACAAACAGATGCACTTACTTGGATCAAAGACCGGCTTGTTATTGGAAATGATCTCCGCAAAATGAGACTTCTTCCTATTTTTTCCCATGAGAGGAGCATCAGCTTTGCTCATTTTCTTTCTCTCCTCTCTCTCCTTTTTTCTCTTCTTCTTAGACGATGGCTGTTGACTGGGGTCATAGTCATCATCCATCTGTCAGAGAGACTTCAGGTTAGACTGGAAACATCTATAAACAGTTAAATTCGGTACTAGAAAATACCAGTCCAGTGTTTTAATGAATTATGACCATTTTTAGGTTAGGTTTCTGTGTCTGCAATGGAGCTTTATGGGGTAGCAAAAATGGTCTTACTATAAAATCTGGATCCTCACAGTTGGGCTCATGGCTTTCTTCTGCATCATAATCTTCCTTTTTAACAGACTCTTCTTCGTTTTCTCCTATCCATGTGTCCCAGTTCCAGTTACCTACATTATAAAAATCACAAACCTTTTGAAACATGTTTGGAGAATTTTTCATCAATAACATGTTATCTGACTTACCTTCATCGTCGTCATCAACAAACTGTGGTTTCTCATCCTCAGCCTCATTGTAGTATTCATTGTCAAAGAACGTCTGCATGTGAAAATGGAGAACAATGAGAATTTCAATTGACCATAACAATACAGATGAAAGATATCTTGTGAGCATTTTTATAAGATGAGCGACAAAACCTTGACAGCCAATCAAAATCCATTCTTAGTTGGATACTTTCAACTTCGGGCCAACCTGCATGAGCTTGTCGTGCTTCTGTGGGTCAAAATCTCCCTCCAGGTCGACCTCATCGAAAGCCATCTGGTCATTTCCTGTCAGCTCCTGGAGTGTTTTCAGCTTCTCCATGATCTCCGCACGCTTCAGGTTCTTTAGTTCCTTCAGCTGCTGCTGTTTCTGTTCTTTCTCCTACAGGATGTATAGGGTAAATGTGAGCTTAGTTTGACCTAACATTTTTTGGACTGCTTAGCTTTCTTGTTTACTCTTAAGATGAACTCCTTTTTAAAAAAATCAAGGACATTCTAGATGGCATAACACGACTGTTGTTAAACCGCACTGAGAAAGAGTTAATTTACCTTTTTCTTCCTTTCGGTCACCTCTTCTCTGTTCCTCTTTCTTTTCTCATCTTTGCTTCGGACAGAGGTGGCAATATTGCGAGGATATGTCTTGATCTATGCAGGAGCAGAGAGCTGACAAATCAAACACGTTCCTGTGAATTTCCTCACACTTGTTCACATGCTTTCTCTCTCTCTCACCTTTTCAGCGTCAGGCTCCTCAAATCGAAAGTTATAGTGCCTCTCAAAGTCCTCCTGCTTCTTCAGAAAAAACTCTCCCTCTCCCTCGGAGTCATCCACATCCTCCTGCACCACCTCATTATAGGTGGGGATCCTGAAAATCATTCGCATTACAAATAAATGGACGATTGAGATCATATGATTATACACGTCTTGAATTCGGTATATAAAAACTGAAATATTACAAAAGAAATCAAAAACAACCTCCGCTCATCATCCTCCAGGTAGCCTTTGTTAAGCATGTAGTCTCGAAGGAAAGTCTCTTTCTCATCCAGCTGAGGGTTGTTCCAGTAATCCCGCAAGAATTTCTGGATTTACATATCGTCACAAGCAGCCAAGTAGAAAAAAGCACAGCATTTTAAATTAATTTTTGATTGGTCAATCTCAGCATTGTTTTTGTCAAAATAGCATAATTCACTGTCTACCCAAAATACATGATTCCCAACTAGTTTAAAGGGACAGTTCATTTACTTACCCTAAAGTTTCCAAATCTGTATACATTTATTCTTTCTGATGAACACAGAGAAAAATATTTGGAATAATGCTTGTTACCTTGTCGTTCTTTGACACAATTGACTACTAGGAAAAATTGCTTTATAAATATCTTTGTTCTGTTAAATACAAAAGAAGATATTTTGAAGCATTTAGAGATAAAACAGCTCCGAGGCATTTTTGACTAGAAGCATCATTTTTTTCTACTATGGTTGTCCAAAAGGTGTCCAAGAACGGTTTGGCTACAAGCATTCTTCCAAATATCTTTCTCTGTGTTCATCGGATAAATAAATATATTAGAAACAAATATAGGGTGAGTAAATAATGACATCATTTTTATGTTTGTGTCGCTTTAAATATGTATTGAACCACTGACCATGTCCACAACTTCCTCCTTTTCCTCCACCTCTGATTGACCCTTCAGCCATTCCACATAGTCAGCCTCTTCTTTGTCCTTATGCATGGAAAAAGAGGCACAAAGATAAAGGTATATGGTTAGAAGTCTGCTATTATCATTGTTTTATTTCACACATTTATGGAACACAACTGAAACTTCAAATCTAGTGCTTTCGTGTTAGAGCATTTTAATCTCAGAACCTTCTCCACTTGTGTTTTGGTTCTTCGTCTCAGCAGCTCTTCGTCTTTATCGCTGCCCTCATCGTCACTGCCATGAAGAAACTTTCGGAAGCTGCCAGATTGCAAAATCAAGTTAAACACACTCTTTAAAATGTTCATGATAAGCTATGACATATATGAAGCATATTCATCATTCAAATTCTCACCTCTTCCTTAGCTCCTTCTGTTCCTGGATGTAGGTCGGAGATGCAGCTCTCTGCAAGACAAACACATTATTTAGAGTGGTTGCCATGGAGTGCAAAGTATTTTGATGTCATGTTATACTGAACCAATCATATCATAGATTTGAAGCAAATACCTCCCGCATCTGTTTGGAACCTTCTCCATCGCTGTCATCCTCATCGTCATCGTATTTTCTAAAATAAATGACATTGAATTGAATTATACACACAAAACGAGCAAAAACTAAACATAATCTAAATGCTAATTATTACAAGATCCCCGCGGTTCAAATTTCTTACCCTCCTCTCTCCAGTATGATCTTCCTCTCATAGTCCTTCAAGAACATGGGCTTCTCTGACTTTTTCGAAGTGGATGGCTTTTCTGCACCGCCTGATTCAGATGCTTTTCGAAGACAGTCTTGTATTATTAGCTTGTTACAGAACCATACTGTATATTATCATCACTGTCATTATTATATCACATCAACAAGCTACATACATTCCTCCGAATAGAACAAGGCATCTTCCTGATAGATCTTTGGATCCTTTTTCTTCAATAGCGAGAGGGTTCTGTAGAAATCCCTGTCAAGCTTTGGGTCCAGATCCTACACAATTAGTTATGAGAGAGTTATAAAGTCCTTGTGAACATGTTAATAAAGGGAGATTTGTGTCAGGCAGGTAAATGTTATCTTACCACTACACTCTCATCTGTGTCAGAATCAGAGGAGTCTGATGAATTCTGCTCATCCTCGTCCCCAAATCGGTCCTTCACTAGAAGATTCAGCAAACATTCGGACTCAAAGATCTCAGGAAATAATCTAACAACTATGCTTTGTTTGTTTATATAAATACCATTATGAACCTAAAGCTGTTTATCATTAAATACATTACAAAATCTCTTATGTGTTGTGTTTTGGGTGTCAACTAGATAACACCCCAACAATAAACCTCAACAGGAGATTCACAGAGACCATTATAGTTTTCATTAAAACCAACATAATTCTCATTAAAATGTCTGTTTTTTTTAAGGAGCTGTTGTTACTAGTTAGTCCTATAACATACACTCAAAGCAGATATTTAACACCAGAACATTCATATTACAGAGTGACGTGAGAAGAACGTGTTTGAACTTCTCATAACTCACGTTTCTGCAGTTCCTCCTTTCTCCGATATTTATCATAATGCTCTGCGAAGCTCTTGTTGATCTTCAGATCCGCCATGATCGTGTAACGTGTTACTTATAAACTATTGTTTGATTTGCGATCAGAATATCATCTCACGATCGAAATGATTCAAAACCTCATGCTGCTCGTGTTGTTCCGCCGTGCAGCATGGACACGTGACCTGTGACCCGCAACGTCATCAGAGTTCAGCGTTCAATCGTGCGTTCGAACAAAATATATTTTTTCTACCATGAAGATAAAATTAAGTGTTTTTTCGCGGAATAATTTGGAATTCGTGCATTGTTTTCTATCTAGATTTAAGGGTCTTTGGCTCACGTGTCTTCGGTCCGGTAGGATGTACTTTTTATTTTATTTTTTATTCAATTAAAAGGTATTACAAAATCATATTTTAGATGTTACATACAATACAAAAATATAAAAATTATTTACACACATTTATTTAATTTATTCTAGCAAGTAAAAACAGCTTACTTCCGGCCACTAGAGGGGAGTATATAATCAACAACTAATAACGATGTCATTATCAATATCTCTATTCCCGTTTATGGGCATCTGAGATTTCGTTACGAAGATAAAGGTTAGAATCGCAGTTTCCCGATAGTTGTACAGCTCTCCATGAGAGTACATTAGCATTTTTTGTTGTTTGCCTATAGCATCTTATTGAGCGTTTGAACCCGGAAACAGAATATAAACTTCCTTATATGGTGGTGCGTGACGTCAGACTAAACTACCGAACGCACTGAAAATGCGGGGGGAAGGGGGCCTTATATGAAACATGAGGTAGCCTATGATAAAAGTAGTGTTTATATCTTTTACAGTGTATTTAAAGTCTTCTGGACAATACACAATAGTTGTGTGTGAAGAATAGACAGAAATGTAAGTCATTCTTTAACATTTTCAACATTTCATAGGTGAGTCAACACCACCAATTGTGGTCATTGAAATATTTGCAGTTGTTCAGTTCTTATTGTAACAGCTGTGGCCTTATTTGTTTTCTTATGTTATCTGACACCTGCAGATATGAAACAACAAAGCCGAGGCACTTAAACGTGTCACCTAACAAGGGTTCAATATACACTAAATTAACCTTCCAGCAGGTCACTTTGCTTTAAAGGTGTCATGAATGTAAATGCTTGTGTTAAAGAGACATTTAAGACAAAACAACTGTGCTAACATATCTAGGTCATATATGTCCAGGTGCCTTACTGTTTTCTCCCACATGTTGCCCTGACTGTTACAGAGAAAGGTAAATAATTTCTTTTCGATATATAGGCATGGCAGAGTCCCAAAGTACACAACCGACATAAGAAAAGATCAATGTTCAGGTATAGGGATTGATGTTTTTCTGCAGGGTTTAGTGTTGAACAGGCACTGAACTCTTTTCTTTACACCTGTAGTTATAGTGGAGAGGTTCATAATCATAAAGTCATTTTTGCGTGTACCGCAGGTCTCAACAGTTTATTGGATTTTAACAGAATCTTGACATTTGCCTATCACCGGGAATTTCACTTTCTGGCCCTATCTCTGTATCAGTCGTCACGTATCATGACAAATGCATTAACAATGACAAGTTTGGGAAATTCAGGGAATCCTTGATGTCTATTAGTTGTCTATAGGATGTTCTATTAATCGTCATTGATCATGTTAGTTTATTGGAAAAACATTAGAAAACCCTAAGAACATATTGCAACAGATATAATTGTTTTCAGAAAAGGACAAGACAAAACCGACAAAAGAGGACAGTTGTCAAAAACAAATCACAGAGCAAATAAACCCAGTGTCCAGGGTCTGTGATCAAAGGTTCAACAGTAGTGATGTCAGAACATGAGATTTTTTTGTGGGAGTTTTCTAGAAATGAAGGCGTTCCGGACACACTGTGCTAAAGGATACTGTGACACAAATAATGAAATAAAAACAAAAACAGGTCCCAAAATTCGAAACTTTTTTTCTCAATTTGCTACGTGTTTAGATAAAATGATATTTTTTCATTCAGTTAAACTACCAATTCGCTTAATAGGACAAGGTGTTATAAACCCACTATTTCAGCACAATTTATTTTTCTCCTAAATTTAAATTGTTTCTATTTGCAGAAAATGAAAACTGGGGAAACAGGTGAAAAGAAAAGAAGCTCTGTAATTTTTCAGATCTCAAATACTGCAAAGAAAGAAACTTCATATTCACTTTTAAGCAATACAACAGGAATATATTTTAATTTAAAATATAATGTAATATAATATATTTCTAGGAAAAGATACAAAATTATGTTTTTATGTGATAACCTCGATTTTTATTACAGTTGTCATGTGTCTTGTCATCCTGTCAGTCTTTCACATTGCTCTTGGATGACTTTGTCACTCCTGAGGTCAGATTTTTTGGAAATTCAACAAACACTGGAATGACCACAACACATCTAGAAATGCTTATTAAATGAAAATCGTATGATGCGGCAATATATCACAGTGTTAACAGGTAGATAAGAATCCATAAATTTCAGCTGGACATGTTTATGAATCAACATCCTTGTCGGTCTTGAAACAAGTCATAGGTTTATGACTTTATGGCTGTGTGTGTAAGGCTTTTCTTTTGAATTAGTGATAGTTCACACTTAAGGTTTGATTAAGGATAAGGGTGTTAGTTAGAACTTTCAGAAACATAACAAAAACAAAACAAATGTAGGCTACTTGTATTTATGGAGAAAACAGTAATAACTCTGAAGGATTATGGTAATTAAAAATCTACACTTCACTAGCCTTGAACTTCGCCTGTAAAACAGATCACCGCACGTACTTAGAAATCTCTTCTGTCGGAACTGCCAGAAACGTGAGTGACCATGAAATGTGTTGGAGGCAGCGGGTCTTAGTCAAAAACATGTATAGGAGGCCCCCCAGAACCCCTTCTCATTGGCCCCCGTTAATCCATGGCCTATTTTCTACAGGATGTCGATGTCATCTCTTGGGGCGAGTTTTTTTTAAAAAGAGAGATGTGGTTACTGTGCGATGTGGAACTTTTCCTAGAAGTAACTTTCCAGGAAATCCCTTTTCTTTGTTATCATTCTACTGGCTACACTACACCGACCCAAATCCCTCCCATCTCTAACGGGAAGGGGGTCTTATTTAAGAGTTCAGTCACAAGTTGGACTCTTATGGTCTTATGGTTTACATTTTAAGCCGCCTCTGTGAGGTATTTTGCTGAAATGCTTTTTAACGTGGGCCCCATGTGCTCCATATGGAAGCTTATTTTCGGCAGATCTTTCTGAAAGGAGTTGTATAGATTTTTTGATCTGCTCATGTGCTCAAAGGGAAGCTCGGGTAGGCCTGAATGTTTTATTTAAGCAGCACCTCACATGAAGGCACAGAAATTCAGAAAATCCTTGTTAGTGGTTTACTTTTTGTAGGTTCAAACACTTTTCGATTGATTTTGCTGCCCAAGAAAGTCACTGATATGTGAGCCAAGGCAAAATGACAACATCACATCGAAGTAAAAGTATTCTCATTATTATTTCAGGTAAAAAAATCATTCACAGTTCAAAGATTTTTTCGATTGCTTTAACAGGAAATACATCAGTACTATACAAATCCAAACATGAATCATTTTTTAAACTACATCAATTACTTAAAATGTACAGAAAACATATGCATTTTATGCTAAACGGTTAGCATACAAACAAAATTAGGCATTGTACACAGAAACGGAAGGCAATTATCGACCACAGATTTGGATTCTCAAAATAAATAAAAACATTTCTTTATATACAATACCGGATACTTAAAAAAATACAAATTCGATATGCAACAATAAACATATTTACAAACATGAATACAATATTTACACTTTCATATGGAGGGTGTAAAACAATTGGCCATTAAAGGGTACCTTATTGATGATCTGATCTATTGAACGACGGCAAAACAAATAATTACAGGACATAACCACAAGTGCAACTCCTGTGACAGTCGGTTTACTGTCACAATCATAACTCAACTGTGGTACTTTATCAAAACCATGGATGATTTTTGCCATGAAAACAAAACAAATGCCTTAACATATCTGAAAACTGCCATACTTGTAATATAAAAGTCCCTGAATGGATTATTTACAAGGAATATCTCACATTACCTTTAAAACCGAAGTCACTAGACATTGTATTACTACAATAGAATCACGGTAAAGTATTATAAGTGTTCCTTTGTGATTGAGAAGAACTTTTTAAAAGTGATGAGAAAACTGATCTGGTGGATAGATTTAAAGTTCTTCTGCATGTTCAAAAACTTGCTGAAAATAAACATTATGAAAATAGGAAATCATTTTTACCTTAATGATGGACAAAAAAATCTTTGGGGGGAGATTTTGTCAGGCAAAATGTGTAATTCATGAAATCAAAATGCTATCATCAATTTGAATTAGATTATTCTGTAAACAAGATCTTTTTAAGAATATAAATACTGACATAAAGTTCAGAATTTGTTAGTGTTTTTCAAAATAAGTGCCATATTATATTCACATATTGCATTAACAATATGCATCATGCAAAAATCAAAATACAGTAGCCTATATGAAAAATCTTTAACGCAATATGATAAATGCGTTAAAATAAAATTGAATGTATTCATTTAAATTTTATTTCATATCTTGCCGTAACTTCAAACGTATCCCTGTAAAATATAGCAATACAAAACAGCTTCCACAATAACTTATATATACCTCGTGAAAAGAAACCTTGATTCTTAAGTGCTGTTAAAAAATTTATCATATATAAACATGTATAATCTCATTTTTTATAATTCATATTAGGGAAGTGCTAAACTGAGGTTGTTGTTGTTTGAGGTTTCTTTGTTTTATCTTTGATTTAAAGTTGGAGTCCTGGATTTTTTTGCTTCAAAAACCTCCTTTTGCAGCATCTCCATTGTTCCTCAAATGTTTGTTTTGACCACAAAGCATGGCGAAGACATTAATTATGGCCTTTCTTGAAACAGAGTCAGCATGGACCTCACTGTCATCAGATTTCATCGTCAAGGCTCACAGACTGCTGCTGTAGGAGAGATAAACCATTATAATTACATCTTTTACACAATGAGCAATTAACGTGTGTGCCAGACGCCAAACTAATGTTTTCATCTGAGTCAAATTATGTTGTGTAGTCAATGTATATTTTAAAGTATTCCTAACATCTTACCTGAGGCTGAAAGTAGCCATCAGAACTACGGTTCCTGCATAAATGCACCTTGTCCTCAGTGGTCTTTTGATAAACGGGGTTGTCAAAATGGATGCTGTTGGTATTTTTCTGTCGCCACTTTCTCCAGAACAACACACCACCAAATGCAGCCAAACAGAGGAGAACTAAGGATATATAAATGTTCAGATTAGAATAGGGCTGAAAATAAAAGACAGGTTTATAAATGTTAGGTTTGAAGCGCTCACCGAGAATTAACACAATATACAGAACCATCGGAGTGGGAGTCGTTTTTGTGACAGCTTTTACATCACCAGAGTGTTCATCTGAAAAGAAATAAACATTTATTGAAAATGTATAATAAAACAAAATGTGTTTCAATATCATTCAGAAAGTTAAGTAATACTAATTTAATCTTCAGAATATCTGTCTCTCTGCATACTCGGCTACTGGTGTCTGTGGATAAATTTAGAATCAGTGCATCTTTAATTAAAACCTAATCATTTCCAAAAAGCAGGCAAACACAGAAAGAAGACATTTTCGGTGACGTCTCGAAATTTTTCTACGTGAGGGACTGTTTATTTTTTTGATTGTTTTAATGGATTACAAAACCACAATTTCAGTTGTCTGTGTTAAAAAAATTAACACATGGTGGTGCGGTTAACCCGAATGGACATATACTTTACCTGTCTGGGTAGATGATGGATGTTGAGTGCTGATTTGGGAGGGTTTGGTGGCGGCAGGTTGTAAACGGGTAGTAAAAGGACCAGCAGGTTTTAGGGACGTCTGCGATGGTTCTTGTGGATGACTAGTTGTACTCATTTTAGGGCTGAGGGGCGTTGCTGGTGTAATCACAGCTGTTCAAAGTAAAAGAAGGCATAGAAATTGGCAGGAAGTAAGATGTATTGTTTGCTAAATAATAAACGTCTGTCAAAGCTGATCTTAGTTCGACCAAATACTGAATATTTGGCTATTGACACTTGCCTGGAACACATTTTCTCATGTCTCTGCCCAGCATCATGTGGTCCGGACAGGCACAAGTGTACCTGGGTGAAAATCTGTTGATCTGAGGGGCGGCCAGGCAGAGGAACTCACAGCCTCCGTTGTTGATCCTGCACCCGTTTATTCCTGGATAGACAGTACGAATGACACGATTTGAGGACTTCGCATGAGACTACATTGCTGTGTGGCATTTTGTGTGGTAACTAACCTTAACTTATAATGTGATACGATAGATATAAGGATAGTTATAGGGCCTCACAATATATAGGAATTATTGAATTATAAATACTTATATCTCAATAACAGTCGCTGTGAACAGCAGTCCATTTGGATAAAAATGTTGAATGCACAAATGAATAAAATGTAAACATACCACCAGGTTGTTTGAGGTTATGGTACAACACGATATCTTCTGGAGACGACAGATGTTCTGCTACTCTTGTAATGTCTCTTCCCGTCACGCGATTTGCACTCAGAATTGCATTGTTGCTCACATCGGTCCAGAACACTTTCTCCTAAAGACGAAGGTCGAGTATTCTTCAGTAAGCATTTTAAAACACCAGCCACATCCTAAATATCCACATGTCCACAACTTTTACCTCAAAAACGGTGAGACCCAAAGGGTGAGCCAGATTGTCTTGGTCTATGATTAGAGTACGTCGACCACCTCCTTGCACGCTGATACTGGAGAGTGTGTGTAGTTTGGAGTCCACCCAGTACAGACGCTGGTTCAGCAGGTCTGGACACGGAAGAGGTTATCAATTTGGGTCAGGCCAAAGTACTTATCAAATGTTCTGGACACTTTCGATCGGTGCAGAAGTTTTACAAAAATAAACAAATTCGTACCAAGGGTGATTCCGTTTGGCCAGACAATGTTATCTGTAACCAGGGCGGTACGATCGCCTCCATTAAGACCACCTCTTTCAATCTTGGCCGGCGTACCCCAATCAGTCCAGTACATGAAGCTACAACACATAAGAGGGCATTTAATACATTATACAACTACGCTTCTACATTTTAGACAGGACTAAGTTGAAACTTACTTTTTCATAGGGTCCACCACTATAGCACGTGGCTTGGCCAGGTTTTCTTTGAAAAGTGTCTTGCGTCTGTTTCCATCCACGGTCGCCACTGAGATGGCGCCTTGGATGCTATCTGTCCAATAGATTGTTCCATGGATCCAGTCGATGGCGAGACCTTCGGGTGCATCCAAGCCACTGTTGATCACAATACTGTGTTGAGAGCTGTTACCTGCAGAATCCATTGGTGCTCTAGGAAAGAAAGACATTAAGTCAAGCAGGGCACTGATCTGTTGATGAACATGTGGTCTGAAGAGTTTGATATGATCCTCAGAGGCTCAAGTATCAAAACTGGATTGAACATCCTTCCTAAACTATCCAAAGTTTGAAAGTCCTTGGTTGTTTCAAGTCAGTGTTGGGTAAAATATGGACAAACTCAACTGCTGGTTTACATAAACCTAAAAAAAGCCCATAGTTGACCCAGCCAAGGCTTGAAACAACTTTGTCTAGGTTAATGTAAAGCTAGTCTCAGGATCCTGTCCTTACTGTCCTGAGTTTCGAGCCTTGTGCTCAGGGTCGTGACAGTACCATGTCTTGTGTGTGTGTTATGACTTGCGTTGAGACACTTGTCGGTATGTTTTGACATTTCACCGAGTGTCCTCCTGTCTTTCGTTTAGCTCCGCCCCCTTGTTTCTCCGTTAGTGTTCCATCAGCATTTCATCTCCCTCACCTGTCCCATTACCTTCCCGCCAGTCTCCGTTAATGTTTAGTCTTGTCACCTGCCTGTCACCGTCCCTGTCCTATTATCTCTCATTAGTTTTCTCCTTTATTAGTCTCGTTTATTCCCAGTCCTGGATGTCGTTATTGTCTTGTCGTATCTTGTCTCGCCTTGCGTTACCCTCCCTGGTGGTTTTGGATTCTCCTGTTCCTGTTAACCCTGCCCTGTTGTTTCTGGACTTATTATTTGGATTATTCTTGGAACTTATTTGTTACCCTTGCGGGAAGTTTTTGGTTTGTTTTCTTGGTTTGATTTTTACTGTGTTTTCCCCTTCGCAGGTTTTTGTGTTTCTCTTTAAATAAAGTCTTTTTGTTAACCCTTCAACTGCCTGCACTTGGGTTCTGTTCACCATTCCTGACACCTAGCTGTTGGATTTGTCCATATTTTACCCAATGGTGGCTCGAAACAACATAAGTATTTTAGCAGGTTTAGCTTATAAGTATTTCCCAACAAACCAGGTTTTGCCAGCCATCGTAATGATTCTAGCCTTTACCTGTAGATCTTCTTCAGGGATAAATCCGACCAGTAGATCTCTCTGGAAGCAACATTCATATCCAGCGCCACAGCATTCTTAAGTCGGGGAATAGCACGCACATACTCGCTGCGATCCAGAGACATCTTCCTCACCTCGTGACGATTGGTGAAAAACAGGTATGCGATGGTTCCTGTAGAACCGTGAGGAGGTATCAAGGTATTGCACATTTTGCAGGTATTAATGGTAAGCACCATATGCAATTTGAAAACCGCACCAATAGCTTTGCAGGCCTTGCTGGCAGGATCGATCTGGTAGCCGTCCTCACACTCGCACTTGTAACTGCCCACCTGATTGACACAGACTTGACTGCAGGTTTCCTGGTTTTCACACTCATCAATATCTGCATGAAGAAATTAAAAATAAAACTGCTCAGATAACATGAACTTACTGGACAAACTCTGATCTGACTCATGCCAGAGAGTCATTCCCAGCACAGAAACGCAAACAAGTTTGAAATCTAGCTGCAATAATTATTTGATTTAGATTTGCACCAATGCCGTTTATCAGGTTTCTTACCCCATCAACCACCTACGGTAAAGGAAACTGGTTGGAGTGTCTTACCTTCACACCGTCTCTTTTCCACCAGACGGTAGCCGGCGGGACAAAGGCACTCATAACCGATCTTCAAGTCGTTACAGATGTGAGAGCAGCCTCCGTTGTTGTACAGACACTCATTCGATTCTGTGGGTTTGAATATGAAGTACAAGATTCAGATCTGCAAAAAGAAGCAGCTTACAATGCTAAATGTCATTCTTACTTACCACACTCTCGTAGCGGCTCATCGGACCAATCCCTACAGTCACGTTGCCTGTTGCAAACCTTTTCCATGGAAATACATTCACCACTGCGGCACTTGAACTTGTGAGGGGCTTCACAATAGGTTGCTGAAGAATGAAAAAAGACATAAGCAAAGCACGAAATGTGTGACGTTTGAAATGTCTGAAGGTCATGGGATAAAGTTTACCGTTAACGCAGCCCAGCTCATCACTTAAATCTATGCAGTCGTACACTTGGTTGCATTGACGGCTGCCGTGGATACAAGAGCCATCACCGCATTGGAACTCATCCGGTCGGCATTTGGGCAAGGCTGTTCATATTGGAAAAGGAATGGGTAGAATTATGCCTTGAGGAAATGTGCTTCAACACCACAGCATTTCTAAGTTTTAGTTTGAATCAAACCAAACGTGTGTGTGTACTTTCATGCAACACATAATTTCAATTTGTACTCTTGTTTTGTTAGCAACAAAGCATATTTTAATCCTCACAGCAGTTTTTTTCGTCAGACCGATCCAAACAATCTTCTCCCCCATCACATTTCCAACTTTTGTGTATGCATTCCCCATCGTCACATTGGAATTCCATAGAGGAGCAGTGATTTTGGGGAGCCGTTGACGGACTTGAACCACATTTCTGGGGCGATTCGTCCGCGCCGTCGGAACAGTCTGTGTCTCCGTCGCAGACCCACAGCCGAGGCACGCATTGAGAGTTGCCACATCTGAAGGAGCTGGAGCCACAGGTGATAGGCGGACAGGAGACTTCATCAGTACCGTCATCACAGTCTGCCTCCTCATCACACACGAATGCCTTTGACACACACTGACCGCTGCTACAGCGGAATTCACCATTCAAACACTGCCGAGGTGCTGCCGAAAAACATGAATAAAAACGTTACAGAGGAGATGCATCAGCATTCGATTTATGGATTAACCAAAGACATTTACTTACCACAGCCATCCTCATCCGCACCGTTCTCACAGTCTTTTTTGCCATCACACCTCCAGGTCCTAGGGATACACTGGTTGAGTCGCCCAACACAGCTGAATTCAGACGGTCTGCACGTCTTGGCCACTGAGAGACCAAAACCAAAAGGCGTGTTAATGAATGAATTAACTGATGGGTGAATAAAACTTATTCCCACTTTACCTACTTAAAATTCAATCATCAGTTATTCACCCTCACATCATTCCAAACTTGCATGACTTTCTTTCTTCTGCATAACACCAAAGAAGATATTTTGGAGAACGTTAGTAACCAAGCAACATTGGCCTCTATTGACTTCCATTACATAGACACAGAACCATTAAGACATTTCTCAAAATATAATCTATTGTGTATCATCTAAACAAGTCGTACAGGTTTGGAAAGACATGAGGGTGAATAAATGTTGACAGACTTGTTTTATGGTGATCGTTTAAGGTTTTACACTTACAGCAGGCAGCGGGAAGCTCGTCCGTGCCGTCGCCGCAGTCATCCGTTTCATCACAGATCCATCGCGTCGTGATGCATTTTCCATTGCCACACTGATACTGCCTTGCATCACAGGTCACCAAATCTGTCAATCAAAGATATGAAATGTATCAGCTGACAGTATATTAATACAAATAAACTAATTATTAATAACAAGTAAACTTGAATAAATATCCAAATAAGTTAAATATTTTAATAAAAGAAGAAGGTGCATGCTCTATGAAGACATGCAGACAGTCGACCTTACTGTGTCGTCTTCTAAAAAAATTTGACTGACTACATACGACTAGAAGTATAGACATCATGTTAGTCGTGTTTTTCTGTTATAATCTCAGGCCAGTGTTCAGGGTTTGAGTAGCAGAGGCTGTTCTAGTCTTCTGTTTTACTGAGAGACCTGACCACCCAGAAATATCACTACCATGTAGAAACAGGATTCTTGACAATGCAAAGAAATGCATGAATCTGCTATTCAACAGCTATTTACAGTCACATAACCTCCCTTTGCATGGATTCAAAGTTTGTGAGGGGAGCAGGATTTTTTTGACTCCCTCAGGTCATGGTCAATACATCTGGGTCACCTGCTTCTATCTGTGCGACCAACAACTTGTTTAAATAGTTCAGCAAAGCACTAAGCCACAAGCAGATAATTCACAGAGACCGTGGCAAAATGAGTGCAACACATCTTTTATTTCATCACACTGTTTATGGCTTCCAAGCAAATTGATGCACAGAATTAAATTGCAGTATATCAGGTTTTTTTACACGGCATAACATTTCAGAGACACACAGACCGGTCTTGTGAGAATGGCAAGACAAACCTGTTTCAGGTCTAACTTGTCTTGATCATAATGACCTTAGGTTGAAGTCATTAATCATCTCTCCCAAGCAAAATGTATTGTTGCCGTTGACAGCTATCTACGGCCCATCTGAGCAGCAACATGACTATGTTTCCCTCTTCATGGCTACATCTAATGATTTCAAGAGTTGATGCCATAAACATATTCAGGATTGTCAAAGCACAGGATGATAGTAAAATTCATCGGGTATATCAGTAAAAATTCCTGAAATCTGGAACATCAGGTTCTCCTTAATTTGTTTGCCTTTCATTACCGTCATGGCAAAAATGAAGCATGAACAACGCACCACAAACTGAAGGTAATATAAGCTTAAGAAGTGCACAGTTGGAAGACTTAGAGAATACAGAGAATGTATATATACAGTGAGTTTAATAACATCAGATAAAACCATCATAACTGATTATCTACTACATAATGAACCCTACATAAGATCTACATCCCCCCCAAACAGCACATTTCTCAGCTCACCATCATAACTCATTCCCATCACTCCAGTAACCAAGTTCAAGTCCAAACAACATGGCCATAGCAAATGCGTGCCCTTTAAACCCTTCTGTCTCTAACTTATTTTCTGTAAAGACATATGGGATTTTTTTCTGGTCATGCCATGAATCTACACAACTGTCCATCTGACATCATAGACTTCAAATGATTTACCACTTCCAGGAAAAGCATGTGTTTGAACATAGTGGAATGTTTCACGAGGGCGGAGACATGAACAGTATATGTGGGTTACAAGCAATGGTATGTAAACTGTGGCTTTGCTTGGGTTGGCTTGTCCTATCAAACAGAAATGGATGATGGAATATTGTTTGCATTCAGTGGGAGACAATGTCAGCATTGAACATATTTTTTGACGTTTGGGAGTCATTAAAGTTAGCCTTAAATATTATTTCAAGTTTTAAGAAGGCACTTTTTTTTGTCCTCTTATGCACGTCCAAAGTGACCAGAAAGCGCATTGTATTCGACTAGAATAAAATAGAATAAAAGTACATTAACACGCAAAACATTGTCATATTCTATCGATATAAAAAAATCTACTAAAAAATAATTAATCTATAAAATGTAATGATTATAAAACATTTTATAGATTAATTATTTATATATATATGGCTATATATATATATATATATATATATATATATATATATATATAGGTTAAATACTAAACTTCTGTTCAATATTCACAAAAACAGCCACTGATCGACTTTTAAATTGCTTTTGAAGTAACTTACACATACATTCTGAATAAAGGCCATATGCATACTATAAACACAAATTAATATTTATGTAAATGCACAGTATATGCAAAATGAATAAATGCTTCGATGAATAAAGCATAAAAGACCACCAACAATCAATTAAAACTCCAGAAAAGCGGAAATAATCTGTTGCTTACTCACCCGATCGAGCCGGACAAAACAAAGTAACAGTAAGCAGCAACATCAACGAGATGTCCATAGTGTTACAGTAACCTGTCAAAAACCCTCCCCTCGTTTCTTTGTTTGCTGTGTAGGTACAGTAGGTGTCAATTACGAATTATTTAAAATAAATAGTTTTACTCAAACAAGAGAACACCGCTTTTTCGACGCTGCGGGAGAATATGAACTTGTAAAAGTGATCAACGCAGGTACATGTGTTGTGGTTCAATCGTACTAATTTGAATGGGTTCTTAGAGTGGGCGTGGTTTGCGGACAAGGGGGCGGGGCCCGGTGGTGTGATTTTAGGTTTTCACAATCAGGGGTTGTGGCCAAACCCCGCGCCACCCAACCTCAAACATTCCGCCTCTTTTCCAGGAACATATGTGACCCTGGACAACAAAACCAGTTTTATGGGTCAATTTTTAGAAATTGAGCTTTTACATAATATGAAAGCTGAATAAATAAGCTTTCTGTGCATGTATGAGTTGTTAGAAAAGGACAATATCTGTATCTACAGATACAGCCGTTTGAAACTCAGGAATCTGAGAGTGGAAAAAAATCTAAATATTGAGAAAATGGCCTTTGAAGTTGTTAATCATGGGCACTGTAGCAGGCAATCCATTCACAAAAATTAAGTTTTTATATATTTAAGGTAGGAAATGTACAAAATATCTTCATGGAACATGATCTTTACTTAATATCCTAATTATTTTTGGCATAAAAGAAAAATAGGTAATTTCGACTTTTGCTAAAAATGTTCCCGTGCTACTTAAGACTGGTTTTATGATCCAGGGTCACATATCTTGAAAACATTTAACTGCTTGGAGCGAGAAAAAACACATTCTCAAAAGTGACGTGATGAAGTGAAGATATTTGGAAGAAATGGTGTAACTTATGGTGAAGAAAAACCTACTCAACGTGTCTTTCATATCAAACTAAGACCAAGATAACACCAATCTAAAACTCATTTGTGTTTTTCTACCTTGTCTGAAATACTATAAACTATACAGTCATAAACACATTATGGGCTCAGCTGTAGCCTATCATCATTTATCTGTTTTAGAGAGATAAAGACCTCTAGAGATTAAGTACCACACTAAAAGAAACTATTTGCCATCATAAACTACTAAGCTGTGAAATCTTTTAACTTAAAGACAACTGTGATTTAAACAATTAATTCTCACTAAAAAAAACATACATCGACAGAAATGCACAGCATAGCCCTTTTGAAAAATCAGCATATGCTGGGTTTGGTTTGATGTTGATTTTACCATCTTAAACCAGCTATGGACCAGCACATGAACAATTAAGAACCAGCTTAAACCACCACATGACCAAAACAAACCAGCATCAAAACTTACCCGACCAGCACATGCTGTTTTTTCAACAGGGAATGCTACTAATAAAGTTCATTAATGTTTTGACTTCTCTTTTCTAGTGTTAAGCAGACAAGTTTAAAACATTGTGAAAGCACTGCTGAAAAAGCACTCGGTGTTCTTGAACGAGTGCCCCAAAATGTCATAACACATCGTCTTCTACATGAAAGCTGGGACATTTACCAAAACAATGTATTTCAGTGCTATTCTGTCATTGCTGGCATGCTATCTTAAACACATTTGTGGGGGAATCTTGATACAAGCTCAATATTAAGACGAAAAGGATTCTGCAACCCAAAAAGAAAATTTAGTGAAAACACAAAGGTGATGTGATAATGTCCACACTTATAGATATAGTTTGGTTTCCTGTGAGGTAAATATCAGCTTATGTATCATATGTAAGAATGGAAACCATAAACTGTAAGATACTATACAAATCATTTTCTCAGAGATTTGTTTGTGTGTTTAGACAAAGTCCAAGACTGAAATGCAATGTTTTTTGTAGGGCATATGACGTGATCGCTTATCTTCCCCATTTTATTTAACCTGAAAGACGCATCTCACCTCATCAGTAACCGGATCTACCACCCTGCAAACCCACCACTCAACAGCATGAAGCTTCCCGACTTGTCAAAACAAAGAAGACATTCCAGAAAGACAAAACAGATGGTTTTCTATTTGTCAGGTATCTGCGAGGTTCTCAGGTGTAGTTGCTCATAAAATAATATGAAGCAAGCGCAATGCTTATTAGCTTCAGTCCAGCGTTTGAAGCGGTATCTTATTTTGCTGATCAAATCGTTAAAATGGAAAGTAGGAGTAGCTGCTGAATGATTTTATGCTTTCTTGAGAGGTTAATGTATCCTACATGCTTTTACCTTTTTTGTATGAATGGCTTACATGATCATATTCTGTTTGTTTTTAGCAACAGCTTTTCTAAAAAATGAAAGAGTTAAATAGATGAAAGTTCATTTGTCATTTATTCACTGACATGACATTTCAAATCTGTTTGACTTTTCTTCTTCTGCAGAACACAAAAGATATTTTAAAGAATGTTGGTAACCAAACAACATACGTCCCCATTGACTTCTATACATGGACACAAAATCACAGTGACATCACAAAAGTTCTTCTTTTTTGGGTTCACAGATGTGACGGTTAATAAATACTGAAATAATGTTTAAGTTATTAGCAATAATTCTTTCAATAATATTAACAAATCGTTGCATCTTGCAAGCTCCCAATGTGATACCGTGGAAAAATCTCTCACCCCGACGGCTGCTTATGACATCCCACCAAAGGGAGGTTAACAATAAAGTCTCTGTGTTCCCAACGTCCCAAGTGCCCCCCACCACCTCACTGGATACAGTACATCTGCACTGAAAACCATGTTGTCTAATATTATGAGATAATATAGTTATGTGACAAGAGTGAGGAAAATAGAGAAGACCTCAAATGTTTTCAATGTCTAAAAGTGTAAAAGAACATTTTAAAGGGACAGTACACCCCAAAATGAAAATTATTTTAAATTTTTCACATTCCAAATGTGTGAAGATTTATTTATTCAGCAGAACACAAGAGAAGATATTTTGACACAAAACATTTCGCTTTGTGTTTAGCAGAAGAAAAGGATTAGGAATGACAGGAATATGAATGATTTGTCATTTAAGGAAACTAGTCGATAAAGTTAAAAAGCCCAATAAAGAACATATCTTAGAAAACCTTATTTTAAACAATTACATTTATTATTCGAAATACAATTTTTACTAAAAAACGTGACAAAAATTGAAAGCTATTTTTAAGAGCATTAAAACAGTTGTGATAGGCTACCGTTATTTTGTTTCTCATGAATTGTCATTACATAAAGAACATTTTTTAAATATTTTTTTAATCATTTTTGAAAACTAAATGTTGTATACACCACCATGGTTGTACTTGTTTATCTTCTCTCTTTAAGCTGACTGTAACAGTTAAAACAGGTTGACAGGAGGAAGAGACACACCTTCGTTTGTCCTCAGGGTTTGCAATGCGAGTAAGAAATGGCCTTTGAGCAAGTCGGGCTATTTAGTTTACATGAGTAAACATCAGATTAGTTAAACATCAGTGGCATGTACAGATCAAACAAAAACTATTCACCCACTTTGACTTTCCAATATTCTATATTATCTCTATTTCTTGTATCACTCTGTTAAATTCTTTTAAAAAGCATGCATTTTGTTCTGTACATGATGGACACCATAAAATATTTAGTATCCACAATAAACATTATACTCTCCACCATTGTTACCCTTTATGTCTGCGAAGGTCTTTTGGCTAATTCCGTTACTATGGATCATCTTGTCTGGCTACTTTTTTTGGAGGACAGCCAATATTGGGTAGATTTGCCAACCTATGTTTTCTCTTCCTGTATGTGTTTGACTTGTTTTTATCTAGGGCACATTCAGTGCCTCGAGTATCAGCTGATGTTCTTGCCCAGGCTGCATTCTTTAAAAACTTAAGTATTTGTGTGGAATGTTTTCTCGTCTCAGACAAAGATTACCTGAAATCTTGTGAAACAAAAGAACAAGCAGTTGGAGTCTAATAACTAAACATACATCTTTAATATATCAGAAGAGATGAAGGTGTGTCAAAGCGAAATACGTTACAGTATTTTAAGGGTGTGAATAATTTAAGGACACTAGATGTAATGTTCAGAGCTTGTACTACAGCAGCAATAACATTATTATTTACAAAATAAAGCTTTACTAGATAAAACATTTGAGGGATATGCTCCATTACCAAGATATAGGAAGTTTAACAATAAATCTCGGTGAGAAGAAACTGAAAACAACAATAGCAGGTTTAAATACAGAAATGTACGTAAACAGTCCACATTACATGAATGTATGAAATGTCTTTTTAATCAGAAACCAAGATCCTGATGGATCACTATAAATCACTAGGTCCCCAATTTATTTGTTTTTAAGTGAGTAAATACAAAAATAGGGCAGAGTATAACATTTATATAAGGGAAACGCATGCATCTACAGTTTGGATAACTTATTTTTCGAAAGGGTAAACTGATTTAACAACGCACCCTTAGTATAAAAACTATAAATCATGATTTTCTCTAGAGAATTTATTATGAATTCAAGGAGATGGAGAAAAAAATGGTTGAATACGGTTGAGCTTGCCTGAACTTCAGATGGAAAGTACATTTTTCCAAACAAACGCCAAAGCAAGTCTTTCTGGGAATTCATTTCCAAAGCTACAAAGCTCTTGTATTTTATGGAACTGCTTTAAATGCATGTAGTTTAGACTGGTCATTCATCTTTATAACTTTAGGACAACAGCACCCCTTGGTGTTCGAAGATAAGAGCTGCATACCATCACCTACTACAATTGAGACTGTACATTTTTTGTGTGACAAACATGAGTGATACTGTACGCCTGTGGTGTTATTTTGGATAGATGTACACTAGACTTGTGTAGACTAGACACCCAAAAATGAAAATTCTGTTCAACCCCTTGTCATCTCAAACTCGAGTGACTTTCTTACAAAAGAGGATATTTTGAAAAACGTTGTTAACCGGCACTCCTTCACATCTACTGTACGCACACAAAACCAATGCAAGTACATGGGGGACGTTTAACAACTTTCTTGAAAATATATTTTGTGTTCTGCGTAGGAAACAAAGTCATAAAGGTTTAAAATGACAAAAGAGTGTGTAAATGATGACAGAATTTCTATTTTTGGGTTAACTATCATTTTAACACTAGAACACAATCCTGCACACCCGTCCATAACCACTCAATCACACTGTATTTCTGAGATGTCTTTATTGTGCATTTTGGAATTCCAGTGACACTGACAATACAGAATCCTACAGCCTATTGTCCCCAATCTCTCCTGACAGTAAATCTAGTACAAGTACCTTAATCCCCCTTTTAATTTAATCAAGAGCAAGAGAATAACTGAACGAGAAGAAACCGGCAAACATGCATTCTGGGCTCTGGGGTGAGGTGGGGACTTTCACACTGCTAAAAACAATAAGGAGGACATATAAACATGATCCACTCTTACAGTTAACGGCCACTCAGATATCTGTCCATCTTATGTCACTTTAGTGAGACAAATAATAAAAACAACAAATATGGAAAAACAAAAGCGCTCAATACTTAAACTGTCTTACTATACATAAATGAAGATCATCTGCTTAAATATGCAAGTGAATGATTTTTGTTTGTACTTATATTTAAATTCTGATGCTTTCGTGTAATTCCTCTCTAAAAAGTCGCTCATCTAGAGAAAACTAGGGCCTTCAGGAATGGCCGTCAGGAGTTGGTCTGGAAAGTTTTACGTCAACGATGTACTGGCAGCAGAAGTGGGCAAGCGATACGATTGGTCCATTGGGAGCTTTAATCATCGTCGCTGCCGCTAGCTGAATGCTCCTGTGAGAAAGCCAAAAGACAAATGAGCAAATACAACAAGAGCATCACTGGCCAACTCAGCATAAGATACACGTGTAATGATTTAAACATTGGAATACGACTCCAAGTACTTATGTTAATGTCAACAATTTAAAATAAGCACCTCTTCTTGATCCTCCTCACTGTCATCGTCACTGACGACAGGTTTAGGGCGTGAGCTCCGGCCTGTTCGTCGCCTTCCTTTCCCTCTCTCCACCTTTTCCTTTCGACTCAGCTTAATCTTCACCTTCACCGAACGAGCTAAAACACACACACACATACGCCATAAACATCTGAAATGTAAATCGTTCAACGCCCAGATTTCACGAATGATCATTACTCACATTCAGACTCGGATCCCTCATCAAGCTCGTCCTCTTCCTCCTCACTGTCCTCTCCCTCGCTCTCTTCCTCTTTCTCGATCTTCTGCCGCACGCTGGTAAACACGGACTGCAGCACGATGGAGTCCTCGTAGATCTGAAATGTGCGTTGATTGCATAAATGAATCTGAAAGGAACCCTTGTAAATCAGCTAGAAGTCAAAAATAAGGGCTTACCAGTGATCCCTCTAGGTTGAAGGTCTGAGCGTTCTGGCACAGAAGCATGACGTCCTTCTCCAGGTCATTTAGACTGCGGTACTTGTGGCTCCTTATACGCTCCTGGAAAGATAACAGAACGTGCTTCACATGATTAAAAAAAAAAAACTCAACATACTGATGGTTTTTTAATTAAAATGTAACTATAATTGATGAAATTAGGATTCCTAAATTGTAAAAAACTGGAAACAAATGAAGTCTTGTCATACCTTGATCTTCCTGAAGTCCACAGGTTTGCGGATGAGCTCGTAATATTCAGGCAGCTCCTTGCGAGAGGGCAGCTGAATAAACACTTCGCTCAGTTGCCTTCCGTTTCTGTAAAATACAGAAAAAACTTCAGACACCAAAACACTTATATTACCTGAAAAATAAATAGATCAAGTGTCTGTGGGAGCGCTGGAAAAGAAAAAAGAACCCACTAACCCGTCTTTGTATTTGATTACAGCATCCACGGTCTTCTTCATCTTCTTGGTGAGAGCCAGAGGGTTGGGTGAAAGTTTTTCAGCAGGAGGACGGCCACGTTTCTTTTGCTTCTTAGTATCATCATCTTTATCTCTGCTCCGCCCACTGGAGCTTGGCGTGGCCGGGCCTGGAAGGTCAAGGTCACGGTCGCGCTTCCTCTTCCGGGTTGTCTTTTTGTGGCGCACTTCCTCCTCAATGTCATCAAGATTTCCTTCCTCGATAGCCTGCGAGAGCCCGGTATGTAAATACTCTTGCTGTTTTGTAATAAAATGGCAGACGCAATTGCAAGTAATTAAATATTGTCATTTACCTTTAGCCATTGCTTCTCTGTGAGCGAGTCGCTGTAGTCCACTTCCTTCCTCTGACGGGAGCCACGGCCGAACATCTTCTCCTCCTCTTCCTCGCAGGTCAGCCTTTCCACTTCTGCATCGTCCTTCATGATCCAAGTGGGAAGCTCATCCTCCTCCATCAGTCTAGGTCTGCGCTTCGGGTTGCGAGCTTCTTCGCGGCGACGGTCTAGATCCATGCGCTGGGGGACAGACAATGATTACAATTCGCTCCAATAATATAAGTATGAAAATAAATGTTCCATCTACAAGACGTTTAATTGAGAATCTTTTAATTTAGTAGCGCTGCAAACCATGAAGTGATCGAACTCTTCCTCGCTTCTGGCAATCATCTGGTTCACGGTCTCATCATCAGGCACCTCATCTTCCTCCTGAATAGTGAGAGAAAAGAAAACATTTCATTTCAATTGTACGAGCTTTAAAACAACCTTGTATTCCAACGTTTTGATGCATGATTTTAAACTGTAACAAAATATCAGTGCAGTTTTATTTTAAATGAGGGTCTGTACCTCGTCCTGCTCCTCGTGCTCCAGGATGGCCTGCAGGAAAGCTCTACGCTCATGGCTGGAGGACTTCTGGTCGAACATACCAGCCTGGATGACTTTTTGGTCCACGTTGAGTTTGTATTTGGCGGCGGCCAAGATCTTCTCCTCCACGCTGTTCACGGTACAGAGACGAAGCACACGCACCTCGTTCTGCTGCCCGATGCGATGGGCTCGATCCTGAGCCTGCAAATCCTGTGAGACGACATTGAGAAATTACACATCAGAAAGAATACATCCAATACCAGTCCAAGATCAAACTATGACAGAGAATGGAAATGCACCGAGACCGACCTGGTGAGGGTTCCAGTCACTGTCAAAGATGATAACCGTGTCAGCAGTCTGCAGGTTCAAACCCAAACCTCCGGCTCTGGTACTCAGCAAGAAAATGAAGTACTGATAGGATGGATCATTAAAGTTCTTCAGCAGCGTGCCGCGATCTTCAGCTTTAGTGGTTCCTACAGACACAAGGTAAAAGGAAAATAAGAACCACGCCCGATTCTGGAAGCAAACATGTCAGTGAATCCCATAAAAGTAGGCTCACCGTCCAAGCGCAGGTACTTGAAGTTGCGGAAGGAGAAGTAGTCTTCCATGATGGTCATGAGAGTTGTCATCTGACAGAAGAGCAGCACTTTGTGGTTGGTGGCTCTGAGTTTGGGCAGGATACGGTCCAGCAGCTCAAATTTACCAGAGGCACGGTACAGATCAGCCCTGTGATGGAGCAAAATACAAATGAGACTTTTCATGCACAAATGTAAACAAAGATCTCCAAAGTAATATTGCGGTTAAAAGCAAAAACAAGACAGAGCAACTAATAGGCGTTAATAAACTTAAAACACTAAATCTAAAAATGGTGGAAACATTTCTGCTTACCCCTGAACAATGCCCCCGCTGAAGCCAAGGTGTTCCGAGAAGGATTCCTGCAAAAAGGACCAAACTTATAAAAGAAACCTGTGTACAAAATAGGAAAGGCCCCACATGAAGACTGAAACGAACAATTACCTCGATGTGTTGGAACATGTAAGGGTGGTTACAGATCTTCCTCAGCTGCATAATAGTGTTCATCAGAGTCTTAGTGCCTCCTTTACCCTGTTAGATACGGAAGAAAAAGTCAGATTCTTCCAAAAGCTTACACCGAAGATCTTCACATGTCGGAGAGGTCTCTACAACACTCGCCTTTTTGTCCTTCTCTGATCCGTCGGTGAGCAGCACTCCTTTAGCCTGCATGTGTCTATACAGAACTCTCTGCAGGGCCGACATGTCACATTTGATCACATACTCCACCTGAACACAGAGCGAGCGAGCGAGCGAGCGAGCGAGCGAGCGAGCGAGCGAGCGAGCGAGCGAGAGAGAGAGAGAGAGAGAGAGAGAGAGAGAGAGAGAGAGAGAGAGAGAGAGAGAGAGAGAGAGAGAGAGAGAGAGAGAGAGAGAGAGAGAGAGAGAGAGAGAGAGAGAGAGAGAGAGAGAGAGAGAGAGAGAGAGAGAGAGAGAGAGAGAGAGAGAGAGAGAGAGAGAGAGAGAGAGAGAGAGAGAGAGAGAGAGAAATTAACCGATGTACAATTCATAAAGCCAAGGGTTTATACAACAGGTAGCTGCACTTGTCTATGTGCACGTTACAAACCTTCTCAGGCAGCTGGGCCTCCACTTCCTTCTTCAGCCTCCTGAGCAAGAAGGGGCGGAGCACTTTGTGCAGACGTCGGATAATCAGAATGGTCTCTTCCTCGTTCAGGTCCACCTAGAAAACCAGAAGAGTTCAACCAACATTCACTGTGACAATTGAGGAAAAACACACTGTAGCACTTCTCATGCATCCTCACAAAGAATAACGTTACCTTCTCTCCAGTCATGGCGAACGGAGCGTTGAACCACTGCTCAAAGGTGCTGCAGCTCTTGAAGATGGTGGGCAGCAGGAAGTTGAGCAGCGCCCAGAGCTCGGGCAGCTTGTTCTGCAGCGGCGTGCCGGTGAGCAGCACACGCCGTGGCGCCAGATAGTGCGTGTTTAACACCTGAGTCAGTTTGCAATGATGGTTCTTCATACGATGCCCCTCGTCCACGATCATGTACTTCCAACGCAGCTAAATTAAGCAGATGACACATCATTAACTGAACGAATCGTTCGCTATTTAAAAAAAGAAATAAGGAGCATAAAGGAAGGTACCTTGGCTAGCACTTGCTTGTCTTTGATGATATATTCGTAAGTAGTGATCAGCACATTAAACTTGCCGTTACGCAAAATGGGCAAGAACGCTCGGCGAGCAGCTGGAGAGCCCTGAGAAATAAAACGAGCAAACACAATGAGAACTTGAGCTCTCTCGGTAATGCCCTATAAATGCTCCAGTTATGTGTTAAACATTTTCTGTGTTAGTAACCGAAAAAAAACATTTTTCAGTGGTAAGTGACACTGATCTTAAAGGGACAGTACATTAAAAAAATTAAAATTCTTTCATCATTTACTCACCCTAGAGTTGTTACAAATCTGTATCAATTTCTTTGTTCTGATGAAGACCGAGAAAGATATTTGGAAGAATGCTTAAGATCATTGACTACCATATTAGAATAAATGCAAATGGTAGTCAAAAGTGCCCCAGAACTGTTTGCTTTCTTTTCAAAAGATCTTATTTTGTGTTCCAGAGAACAAAGAAATTTATAAAGCAAATTTTCCTACAATGGTAGTCAATGGTGCCCAAGAAGTGTTTGGTTACAAGCATTCTTCAAAATATCTTTCTCTGTGTGCATTAGAACAAAGAAATGTAAACAGATTTGGAACGTTCGAGGTTGAGTAAATCACGACTATTTTTCTTTTTGATGAAGAATTTTTATTTTTGGGTGAACTGTCCCTTTAGCAGAATAAATGTGGAACAGTCTATTAAATGTATCACCTTGTAAGAAATTTTCACAACAGAAGGAGCCCATTTATCAAACTCGTACACCCAGTTGGAAAGAGTGCTGTAGGAGAGAGAACAAAACAAATGATCATTTTTCTGGGCTGAAATATTAGCAAAATTTATAAAAAAAACGTTTTTTATCATAAAAAAACAACTATATGCAATATTTTGCCATTAGTTCTCTATAACTTATTTAGATACTTGTTAGAAAATGTGTTACAATCGTCTGTTACAACTGCATGATATATTAAGTATTGTTTTAAAATAGTTTCTTTCCAAATTTGGGTTAAGTTTCAATAAAACAGAGAAAATCGTTTTTTATTTAAATTCTCTCAATTCATGAACAAATTCAGTTTCGATTTGCAGCCAAGTGCACCTTTCTGACCAAACTATAATTTCCATGGATCATCAATAACAAAAATATTATGGCAGTCGACTTTTAGATTGAACAGACTCACGAGAGAGGAACAATAATGAGGAAGGGCCCGTTGACTCGCTTGTTCTCCATGAGGTAGGTGATGAGAGCGATGGTTTGGATGGTTTTCCCCAAACCCATTTCATCAGCCAGAATTCCATTCAAGTTATTGTTATACAGAGACACCAGCCACTCCAAGCCTTTGATCTGCATACAGAACAGATGGAGTTCAACAAATCTCTCTAATGATGCAGAGAATTCGGGGAAATAAAACTGAACGGCTGTTTTTATATTTGTACCTGGTACTGTTTGAGCATTCCGTTCACCAGCAGGGACGACTGTTTATCCACCCTCTCAGTGACTGCGTGAGCCACAGCGTAGTATGACTGCAGGCCGCGAGCGAAGGCCGCGCTACCGTATTCATCATCAACGTCCTGCTTGGCGTCACTGTGAAGGATATGGTGGAGTTTATCTCCTTGTTTAAAAACGCAATACCAGACTAAGAGAATGTTGCACAGAGAAGATCAACATTGTTTCAAACCATCTGGACGCATGACGGATGTTCTACTCACTCGATGATGAGACGGACATCCACCTCGGACACATCTTCGCAGTCTGGATCTGGGATCTTCTTTTTCTCATCTGAGGACTGAGAAGGCTGATGCTGTTCATCCTCTTCATCCTTTACAGATATCACATCAACAATGTAGAATGTTCGATTGCTAGCCGTTTGGCCATGCACACTACATTTACATAAGGCCTTGTGAATATGTATCCGCTATCCGATGTATTCCAGCGATATGCAAAACATTTTGGACTTCCATAATGCTATTTCCAGGTATCCGGCTATTCTAAAACAATTCTGTTTGCAATATAACAGTAGCTGTATTTTGCTGCAAAATTACATCTGCTGGATTCATTTTCCTGAACGTCCTACTTTTCTCAAAGAAAGGCACAAACACCCCTTCAGAGAAGCTACACAAGATATGAGAGAAGGACATGGATACCTCTTCCTCCTCTGAGCCACTATCTTCACTGTCTGACCGCGGGGCCACCTCGTACCTACAGACATTAAACATCAAGATCACAATCGATTGCACTTTGTGCAGCACAAACACATTTAAACATGCCAATTTAGACAATATCTCATAAAGACGATAAAAGGTAAAACATCTTGCTTCTCCAAATAAAAATAAGCCACACCCACCCTGGATTCATCTCCAGCCAAGCATCCAGTTGTCCGGCTTTAGGAGCATCCATGCCGGTCAGGATCTTTCCGCTATTCACGTGAATCAACTTCACAGGCAGATCGCTCATTTGACTGGTCTCGTCCAGAGGCTGTGTATCATGACACAAAGAGCAAAACGGAGGTAAGACTTCAGATGATCAGTCACAGGAAAAAGAGTAAATGATTGATAATGGCCAAAAACTTCTTAAAATTATACAAAAAAAGTATACAGACCCTTTAAGATAGAAAGCACATCTAGCAACTTGATTGTGGTTTGATATAACCAACTTGTGTAACTGGATGTAAGAGATCTCACCTCTCCATCTGGACCCAAAGCGGGAGCTCCGCCCTCCACAATCTCAGACTTCTGCGAGGAGAAAAACCACAAAGCAACTTTTAGATCCTGAAGTAACAACCCTGTGATAAATAGGGACTAGCTCCTCAAGGGTTCCCTTTCTCATTTCACCTTCTTTTTCTTCTTCTTCTTCTTGTCCTTGAGGGCCTGCACAGCTTTGTGGGCTCGGACGAGCTCGGTGAGGTTTGCCACGTACTCGTCGGTCTGCTGCAGCAAGTAGGCCAGACGTTTGTCCTTCTTCTGGTCGATCAACTTCCTGTAACCCTCCTCATCCTCAGCCTGAATGAAGCACACACAAACATCTCAGCAAATGCAGGTGTTTCTCGGTCAGACTGTTGGTACCAATGTGTTTTGTGAGTTCAAATGATACTTATGCATTTTGAAGGATGGAGAAAAGGTGTCGTCTCACCATCAGGCGCCTCATTCTCTCCTTCTCGATCCTCTCGTTCTCCTTCTTCTGCTCCCTCTCAGTGTTGGCATGGTACGTGGCCACAGCTTTGGTCACCTTCTGCATCTTTCCGGTGATGGAGCGATGGTATTCCTTGAAGTCCTTTGCATGCTGCAGGATGCTGTTGAGATACTCCTACGAGTGCAGCAAGGCAAAAGGTTTAGTCTGCATGTCTGAATTACATCGATTGTTTTTTTAAATGTACTGCCACATCTGAATTTAGAGCTTGTTGGAAGGTAAAGTTTCACTGAACGGTTGTGTACCTGGTGTTTCTGTCTGCGCTTGCGCTCCTGCTCGATCTTCTGCTGTTTCTCTAGTTTCTCAGTGATACGAGCCTCACGGAGGGACTGTCTCTTGCTGCGTTTGTAGGCCTTGCCGTTCAGCGCCGTCTCGAGGGCCGTGTCACGTCTCATGCACACCACCACTTCTTGACGGAGCTGTGAGAGAGGGAAATCGATCAGCGATGTGCATGAACCTTGTGACAATCTTTGGTGCTATGAGACGCATTTTGTATTATATTTTCAAAAAATTATCTCTTTAAAAACATTTTAACACTTAAACAAAAATTGCAAGCTACCTGTCTTTGAAAGTTCAGGAGCCTCAGTGCCTTCAGCTCAATGTTAGCTTTGGTCCTCAAGTCTCCGGCTAGAGAACCCGGAAGGTTCTCCAGGTCCTGAATGCGATGTGCAATACGAGCCTGTAGCCTGGTGGATGAAACAAAGGCTTACTTTAACCGTTGAAGACAAAACTGAGCTTATTTTCCAAATGCATAACAAAAGAGGACTGACCTCTAAAAAATGT
Source organism: Triplophysa dalaica (assembly GCF_015846415.1). NCBI lineage: Eukaryota > Metazoa > Chordata > Actinopteri > Cypriniformes > Nemacheilidae > Triplophysa > Triplophysa dalaica. The sequence goes on from NC_079548.1 coordinate 6,324,990, forward strand.
TTAACATCTCACCTGTACTCTCTTTCTTGAAGGATCTCCACCGGATCAAGGCCACGGGGTTTCTGGATGGGCGTGATGCGGTTCTGTTTCTGATGCAGCACCATAGGGGGCGGTTGGGGTGGTTGCCCTGGAGACTGGGTTTGAGGGGGCATGACGGGCGAGGCGGCGGGTGGAACTGAAGGCGGCACTGGAGAGGGGCGGCCAGTGGGCTGTGGAGGTATCGGCTTTTGTGGGCCACTGGCAGGGGCCGCAGCACTCACCATGGGCCCTGTGGATGAAAATGTGTTTAGCCACAAAATAAGGCTATGAATCGTGACTGCTGTTCAGATTTTGTAATGACAAGATGACGGTTCGAATTAAAATTGTTGGTTAATATAAATCATCTCAAAGATTCACCTTCAGGCCATGATTTAGGTGGTCCATTAGGAGGTTGTCCCTGAAGGCCAGGGGGAACCCCAGAGGGTCCCGGAGGAGGCATGTTTGGTCCGACCATTCCTACAACATACATAATAACAATTATAAAAACCATCCTACAAAATCGTCCTCATGGAAAACAGATTTTCTTTTTTCTCTGTAAAACATAGCGAGTTGTTTTCTCACCATGTGGTCGATTATAATTGGGAACCCCAGGTCCTAGGCCCCCCGGTCCAGGAGGGCCTGCTCCTTGACCTGAGCCAGGGGGCATGTTGGGCATTCCCTGTTGCATACCCGGCATCGGCCTTTTCCCCTGTACTGCCATCTGCAAATGATCGGGCAGAGGCTGCCCACGTGCAAGCATCTTATACGCCATGATCTGAGCCCGAAGTTGGTGGAGCTGGTTCTGGTTAAAAGGTGTGGCTCCCCCGGCAACACCAGGCCCTCCTGCATTGGGAGGTCCCACGCTGGGACCCGCACTGGGTCCAGCGACACCCGCACCTACGCTCCGGTTCTGATTCATGGCCTGTGGGTCACCACCCTCCATGGGTAAAGCGCCAGGGCCGGATGGCATCATGGGACCAGAGGGAGGACCGTTGGAAGGCACCGGACTCGGGGCGTGATCAGATCCTCCCAGAGGAGAGGGGTAACCTGGAAGAATAAAAAAAATGAAACTAGTTAGATCTGACAACACAATTCAAATTTGGCTAGACATCACGTTAATGTGTACGCAAATGTGGTTAACGTAGCCAAATATTTCGTGGGGGAACATTAAACATACATATGCATACCTTGGGAATGTTGATCCATAGGGCTGGGTGGTGGTCCCCTGCCACTGTGCCCACCTTGTCTCATGCCCATACCCTTCATTTGAGCGTAACGCTGATCTTCAGGAATGCCTTTCTCATGCATGCCTTCCATTGGCTTAAAAGACAAATATGACTCAATGATCCTGATCACACAACAAAAACACAAATAAATCTGATTTATATTAAAGAAAGCCCAGTACCTTGTGCAGTGGGTGCATGCCGTCCTGAGGGTAACCTGAGGGCCCCTGCGGAGGTAGAGGATGACCTGAAGAGGGGGGACCAGGGCTGGGGCCCATCATCCCATGGGCAGAGCCAGGTGACGGTGCTAACATAGCTCCTGGAGATGGCCCAGGGCCTGGGGAAGGGCCCGGCCGAGGCGTCCCACCCATAGGTGGGTCAGGGGTGGACATCTTTCAAAGCCAGAGGACGTGAGAGGCAGAAAAGTGTTGTCTTGTTGTATTTTAAGTAAGTCTGAGAAAGAAAAAAAACATATGATGCTATTTATTTAAGATGGACAACAAATGATGACCAAACACAGAACGGTGATGCTTTAAACACTGGAAGTTGTCACAACTTTTTGTAGCCAAGAATGTAAAATGACTGAATAAACAGTAAAATGATAATCTGCAATATTTATAACCATAGTGAACAAAAATAATTTGAAGAGAAAACGAAGCAAAAAGCCCTTGAAATGAGGCATGAAAATGGGCTAATGAAGCTGCAATTTAATGTATGTCACCACTAACACAATCCATCTGGTTTACGTCTATTTGACGTCTGCATTTAGATCTGCAATACATAAGTTTGCATATCTGCAATATGTCTGCTACAGATAAAACATCTGATGTGTAAAAACATCGGCTTAACATCTTAGAAAGAGCAATTACACCCATTTTAAATCATAAACATCGTACAGACATCTTAAAGATGTCTATGTGATGTCGGACAGCAGTATTGCAGATGAGCAAACTATGTCTTACAGATGTAAATGCAGACGTCAAATAGACGCAAGTCAGATGTATGTGTGCTATATTAAAACATTCAGCTGAGAATCACAAAGAAAGATCATTTCATGTGATATTTCCATATTAAAATCGGCTAAACAATATTTTTTCTCAGATCAAAATAAGCACAAGAAACCAAACATGATGTTATTTAAAGAAAAATTGCAGATCTTAAGAAATGTCCGTGTCCTCTCTTACAAAACTAACCTTGTTTTTATTAGAAAGTGCAAAAGCTGAGAAATCTATTTTTATTATCATTTTATTACAAATGAAGAGTTTGGTTCCCAAATGAATAACTCAATGAAAAATCTGTTTCGGAAATAAACTGAAAAATCGTTTGTTAACAGGTGTTCAGTTGTTAAATGAAATTGTGTACATTTTGTATTATTGTGTTATCTTTTGTATTTCATATGTATATCTGAAGAGTTTGGTTCCAAAATTATATCATGTTTTAATTGTGTTAGTTTTTTTGTTATTATGGCTAAACAAACAGTTTGATTGCTATTAATTTGAATGCAAAATAAAAAAACATTATTTTTGATAAACATATGAAATGCAGATAACCCAATAATACAAAACGTACACATTGCATTTAACAACTGTAAACCTGTGAACAAACAAATCGTCAGTTTATTTCCAAAATAGTCTTATATTTATAAACCCAATAATAACTTGTGATATACCTCAGACTGTCATCTCCTATAAAACGCTTTATTTCAACATAAAAAGCATGCAAGAAATATTAAATTGTATTTTTCCAAAGCTAAGTGGCATTAGCAGCCGGCTAGTGGTGATGATCAGCTAACGTTACATGTAGCCTGCGAGCTAAACACCGCTAAACATGATCAAACAACACATCGTAAACTTTAGTTTGCCTTAAACATTACATTAAATCACGACTTCGACTCGATGGCATTATGTGAAATGTACGTTAAATACCCTCCAAACGACAGAAATTGTAATTTTATGTGCAACCTCACCAGAGAAGACGAGAAAGATTGAAGGTCTATTAAAACCCAGACGAGAAACAAAACGAATCTTAACGGTTTAAAACGTCTCTCCTCCAGTCTTAATATATATAGCGTGTGTTTAAGAAGTGCTGAAACCTATTAGACCTTTTAAATCAAGTAGTTTGACTAATATTCCACACAGAAAAGCACAGACAAAGAAACTCAAAAGCACCCGGTTGTTAGTGTGATTACACAGTCGGCCATGCTGGGCTTCTCTGTGGCTGTGTGTCTGTGTTTAATGTGAAATAATTCGAGGTAAACATGTTACTACAGAGGTAAATACCGCGAGCATCTTTTCCTTAAGTTGATTGATCCAACCCGCCTCCCGTACCCTCTGCCCGGTCCCCCGCTCTAGTAACATTTGCCAAACTTATTCATTCATTCTGTCGCTGCTGCGTAATGTCGGTCAGACCTCACAGCAAACTGGCGAAGAAATACACGTCTCGCGCCTTATTCGCGTTTTACGAAGTATGCGCTGGATTGAAAATCGCACTCGGACATCGAGAAAGCTTGTGATGTTTGGAGCATGACTTACAGAATGTAAATTTGCGCCGGTCTCTTCTCCGTTCTCGTCGGCAAATCTAGAAACAAAGGGTTGCTCAGCCAGTTCGTTTTTTTCTCCCTCTCGGTTCCCCCTCCCGTCGGGTCTGATTGTAGCTGTAGAGCGGCCTGAACGCATCAGTTACCGGCTCGCTAGCGCCCTCTTACAGCAGCGACCGGAAGTGCGACTGCTGGGAGGAATGCGGACTGTGCGGCTCTATGGGGGATGGTACACTCTCCGAGAACCTAATAATAACGGTGCTTAAAACATATATTATGACAGTATACTACATTATATAGCTTGTATATTTAGTGTATACATTTTCTGTAATCTATTTAAATAAAATGAGTAACGATTTTAAGTGAAAATGTTAAGCCTATAGGCAAGGCAACGCAAGGCAAGTTTATTTGTATAGCACATTTCATACACAAGGGCAATTCAAAGTGCTTTACATAAAGTGATTGACAGAAAGAAATAAAACGTATCTTTAAAATGCAAATGATTTAAGATCACAAATACTTAAAACAATAAAACAGCAATAAAATTGATTAAAAATGTGAGTGCATATGTAAAAAGAATAAGAGCAAAAATAGAAATAGAAGTGCAGTTGATGTAAACCAGCACAGTGCTCAGGTTGTGAATGCACAGCTAAACAAGTGTGTTTTTAATCTGGATTTAAAAGTGGCTTCTGATGGTGAACGTCTGATGTCTTCTGGAAGCAGATTCCAGCTACGGGTGGCGTAATGCCAGACTCGCCCTGTTTTGAGTGAACCCTTGTTATCTCTTACTGACTTGATGCTGATGATCTGAGAAGTCTGTTTGGTTTATGTTCAATGAGCATATCTGAGATGTATTTAGGTCCTAGACCATTAAGTGATTTATAGACAATTAATAATACTTTGAAGTTGATTCTAAAAGTAACTGGTAACCAGTGCAATGACCTGAGGATTGGAGTGATATGCTCAGATTTTTTGGTTCTGGTCAGAATCCTGGCAGCAGCATTCTGTATGAGCTGCAGCTGTCTGATGGTCTTTTTGGGAAGACCTGTAACGAGTCCATTACAGTATTCCACCCTGCTGGTGATGAAAGCATAGACTAGTTTCTCTAAATCTTGGCTTGAGACAAAACATCTGATTCTGGCTATGTTTCTATAGGCCTTGCCAACCCTGCCATACAGTAAGGGTCATCACAATTTAAGACCACAAATATCCATTTTATAAATACATTTTGGTTTTGGCCACATTTGTATGCTGTCTGTCACAAACCAAACAATACTGTTTACCATAAGAGAGATAAGTTTTATGCACGATTTAGATTTTTAAGTAAAATTATTTAGTCCTATTCTGTACATAGGCATAGGTTTTTGATCTGGGGCAAGCCTCAGAAACCCTTATAGAAGCGCATCGTAAATGCAATCTCAAGGTTATCTTGGAGAAATCGACATGAATACAGTGGCGTCACAAATAAAGATATTTAATATACATCATACAAAAAGTATTTATTATTTACAAAATAAACTATATTACAGCCATTGGTTTATTAAAACTATACATCTGTTTGTAATAAAATAATTTATTTCCTATTTCCAATGTTATGTTCCGTGTTTATTTCCCTGAAGTGTTCAATAACTCTTCGATGCTTTTGTGCTGCTTGTTTGGTCCTTTGATCAAACAATGTTATCTTGTAAACATTTGCAAAAACGTTGTGCATATTTATTCAAAACCTCTGTCATTTTTGGCATTTCAGAAGTGTCTTGTCATCACTCTTGTCAGTTCTGACGGAACAGTAATACATACTGCTCTTCGGTTCCACAACAACTGTGGATTCAAGGCACTAATATAGACAAATTTCCTAAACAGTTGGCATAAAATGTCTCTCATAGTCTGAGACACAGTGCTGTTCCACCCACTCCTCATCATCATCATCACCACCACCACCTTCGTCTTCATCTGTGTCGACCATCTCGCTGTAGTCTTTTCCCCAACCATCACGCTCTGCAATTATTTCTCTCTTTGGCTCCACAGACTCCTCTATATTCTCTTCGTCTTCAACTTCTCTATGGACTCCGTCTGGTATCTGGTCCTGTTGAGGTCCAGTATCAAGCGAATGCTTCTCCAGTGTGGTCTCTGTGGTAGGGGCCACTGCGATGGGAATCAGGTTCTCCTCGACCTCCAACTCAGAAATCCTCAGTTCTGATTCCGAGGGAGAAAAGAGTCCGGACCAAACATGCTGGAAGCCAAGATGCAAACAGTTAAAGATGTAAAGAATTTGGCATTAAGCACAAACAAATCTTAAATTCTCACCTGAAAGTTTGCAAGTTTAAATGATTTACTGTTTGTGGGGTCTGGAATCTCACCGCAAAGAAATGTGGCTACATATGAACGAAACCTGTATAGGATGCAAGACAGCAAAACGCAAATTATAATTAAAATGCACCTGTCCTGCTAAAACCATCATGCATTCCTGATCCAGGTAGCTTGGGCAGTAAAGAGCATCTTCCATTTACATTTTTGTCAAACAGAAGACAGGACTGATAAATGCGGAGATGAGTATGAGAGCATTGTGTCCGAATTCAAAGCTGACATCATTTCAGTCACACCATTTGATCACATTTCATTTCTTATTACTTCTAAATATAATCAAGTATAAATCTAAAATGGCGTACTTACACGAAAAGTAAAGCAGCAAGCAGTATCAGGGCAAACAATGCCACGACCGTATATACAGCCGGCAGCAATGTGGCAAGATAACCTGGGTAATAATATGAAGTTATACATTTAAACGTTGTGTGAAGTTTTTTCTTTAAAAAAAGTTTTTTTTACTCTCATTCTGATTCAACAAAATCTTTAGACTTCTAAATTTAAGACCGTTTGAGACACAAGGATTCTTGCATTCAAAATTATACAACGATGGAAATGTGGAGGTTACCTGATTTATCTGCGGTTGAGAAGGTGGTAATACTTCTCGCTCCTTCACCAGCGGCGGTCACAGCGCTGACCCAGGCCTGATACTGCTGAGCCGGCTGTAGTTCTGACAGCTTGTAACTTGTTATGTCACTACTCACATTAACCACTGTTAAACACACAGATATTGACGATTATTTCCATTTTCAAGCTGCAATATGGGTTAAATAACTAGAGTGTCTTTCAAATTTATCATCACAAATATAGACTGTTTCATCAGTCACCCGCCGGGACCGCAGTTAACTTCCAGTATGTCTTTTGCCAATGTATTATAATATAACTATTTATATTTTGTTTAATTCATGTTAATTTGTATTATTATTTTATTGCATAATACTTGTATTAAATAAACAATTTGTTGAATTGGTGCTGTAGCTTGGTCGCATTTAAGGAAACCATATGGTAAATTGACTTCTAGCAGTTGAGCTTGGTATCGCAGTCTAAATTTAAAATACTGAATTCAGCCAATTGAAGGTTATTCTTGGGTTCTTTTGCTTGTTACCAGAAATAATCTACAGGCACTTTTGTTTGTGAATGTGTACCGGAAGTTAAGTGCAGCACATGAACGCACACATGCACAGTCACATTTGTTTATGTTGTAACTTCGAAACCATCTATAAACTTCGACACCGTGTGTGGTAAACATGAATGATTAAATCGTGTGGTTTGACATAGATCATTTGCTTACTTTCAAGAGTTTAATCGAAAGAGGGAACCGGGTCATAGAGACAAAATTCATTAGTAATAGTATATTATGAGGTGTACAAGAAAGATTGTTTCAACCTACAGAATTCAACCTTTTTCAGATCTTATTACCGATCAAGATGTACTGTATTTGTGATGCAACTTAAACCACAAAATAAATATGAGACTAAATTACGAGACTAGATCTAGATTAGAAACCTACAGAGACAAATCAAAACTGAATGTTTAAATTCAGTCGTAAATTTGCATGCTCATCTGCTTTCTGTAGTTACCTGTATCCTCATTGAGCCCCAATGAGTACTGCAGAATAACACCTTTACTCGCATGAACAGGAATGTGACTCCAAATCAAAGTGACGGAGGAGTGAGAGATGTTCTTTACATGGAACTTTGGGACTTCAGGAGGTACTAAAGAGGAAAGATAAATATAACACAATATAAGACTAGACCACTAGCCAACCTAAATATAGGACACTTACATTTAAGCATTTGGCAGACATTTATATCCAAAATGACTTAAAGGCTGTGTCGACCGAGGCGCATTTATGCGGCTGAAAACGCCGGCTGCAGGGGTAGCGTTCTGCCCAAAGTTGAGCATTTTCAACTCTGGGCGTATGCTCGAAAGCCGGCGCTGATCGTGGAAGAAAAAAAAAGCATAGCACCAGCGCTGAGCATGGAAAAAAAACATCAACTGATGGTTTGTTTGTCAATTGAAAAAACATGTCGACCGCAGGTCTAAATGCCTCGGTGGACACAGCCCCTTAGAGTTCATTAAAACTATACATTTCGAATCATTGCGTGTGTCCTCTAGGAACTGCTTATAAAATGCTACAGTGAAATCACGTAGGATGGTCAGTTATTGTACAATCAATGATATAAAGCCCAACATACCTCCCTGAAGTGTGTACGCAACTGCAGATTTGAGGAAAGTGCTGCTGTTACGGATGACAGCGAACAATGACACATTATATGCTGTGTAGTTCCTGAATTGACCTGTAGATGAGGAAAAACTCAACATCACACACCATTCTGATGGCTCGGAGTGGTACATATTTCTCCCTTACAGACACACAAACCCACCTGCCAGGGTAACAAAACTCTGGGTTTTATTAACTCTGACCCAGTTCAGGCAGGGAGGGTGTGAAGGCTCAAGAGACACATGCTGCACCACATACTCCTGTATGTTCTCAGAGAATCCAGAGGGTGCTGACCATGAGACCCTCAGGTTCTGATTCATCTCTATCACGCTGAAATTCACACTGGATGTCAACTGACCTACGGAACATAAATGTGACATTTGTATTATAGAAATAAAACAACTACAATACAACTAAATAGGAGTGAAATAAAAAAGAAACATTCCTATTTTCTTCATTAAATATTGCAGCGTGTACTGTAAATAGTTTATCAATGTGGGTCATTCTCTTTTTTAAATTAGTTTGCCCTCATAATCTTCTGTATAAACTTGACGATGCACTTCCTTCCTGGAAAGGTTATCCTTCTTAAAGCAACACTAGAAAGTTTTTCAACCTTAAAAATAATCTCTCTAAAATTATTTCAGTGTTAGGAAAACTATGAGCTGGATGAATTTCCACTTTAACATGGATGATGTCATTTTTTTGGAATCCGAATGTAAACGTTGTTGTTGCGGGAATATCTAAATCTTACCCAGATACAGCAATGCTATTTTCTGATTGGCTGTTCGGTAGCTTTATTTTTTATTTGATTAGCTGGTGTGGCAGGGCCTTCTGAACTCTATGGGGAACTCACTTGATTCCTCTTATAGCTGTGCAACTTGGTGGGCGTTATCCTGGAAATTTCTCTGCGTGAGAAATACAAGGTGTGGCGAGAGAGCATTTTGAAATGCGTGTTTCCATTTCACTTGGAAGTACTTCAAAATACGGAAGTAAAAACGATCGCAACTTCCGGTTCACCGGGACTTTTGATTGACATTTGTCAATCACAAATAATTAACCAATTCTTATTTTATCTTTACAAATGTCTTTTACAAGAATTTCCAACATACCCAGCACAGGAAAAGAAAAGAACGTAGGGTCAGATAATCCCATTGAAGTATTAGCCGACACAAATACTCCCATGACACCCAGATGCAGAGGAAAACGCCCGAGCCACCCGCAGCCCTGTTCAGCTGAACGCTGGCTTTCCGTGTCTCTCCGTTGCCTGGTGACCTTCCTGCTGTCAGTACCATTCACCAGCTTGAGCGTCACTATATAATTATTAACCTCTCCTCTAGCCTGAGACACTGGCATCTCCTGTGGCGAGAGAACAAACAGAAGAAAACAAGACCCAATGATGAAAAGTTTGTGTGCATGAAGTGCTGCTTTGTGATTGGCCAGCTCAACATAATTCATGCTACCTTCCAGAAGACGTTACAGAAAGTTGTCTCAGAATAAGGGGTACAGTCACTCCAAACATCCAGCGTTCCAACTGGTGCTGAAAAGAATGTTAAGGAATACAAATTTTCATAATGTTCCATATAATAAGACACATGAGTCTTGTTAATACTAAAAAGATGCCTGTTAACTTGGTGTCATTCCCAGCTTGGACTTCTGATGTAAACAGAACAAAGCACAAAACTTCAACAATTTGTTTGGAGGGATTTTAGTCTGACCTGCAGGGGGTGTTCTGACTGAATAAACTGAACTCCAATGACTGATAACTTCCTGCTCATTCTTGCAGAAGCAACGCACGCGCAACTGGTAAACGGTGAATGGGCGAGGATCCTCCAACAGAAATGAGAGCTGATAATCATCCACCTGCACAAGAATAAGTGATTTTCACACACATCTACTGTATAGTTCCCTTCACTTGAGAGTGACAAGTGACAATTTAAACTAAAATAATTTATCCAAAAACCAAATCGCCCTGAATCCAGCAGCATTGGGTTTAAAAGCAGATGATGTTACTGAACCATTCATTAAAACACCTCAGAATCAAATCATAAATCAGCGCTGCTACACAAATGTATTCTTTTCTCTCACCTCAGTCCAATCCTTTTCATCATCCGCATGATACTGGACTTGACACTTTATGTCAGATTCTCCTTCCGTTTCACATTCCATTTCCCAGAAGATCTCCAATGGGTGAGACGTGTGGGAAGTAATGTTGGGGGTGTCTGGCCGAACTTCAAAATAAAAAATCAGATTGAAATAAAAGTATTAGCAGAACTGAAAAAAATGCTGGGTTTAGGACAAAAATTGAAAGAAAGAACAAGGCGTACAAATACGTTGGAATATGAGACCATGGAACCCATTGACCAAAAGAGGGCAGCAAATACACAATCTGTGCATTTGCATGAAAATCATATACAAAGAAAAGTTATACTTCCACATATTGTAATACATGTGTTTTGAATTGTATTAGTCAACCCAACCTTAAAAATGACATGCATATATGCGCATGTTAAATTTAGTAAAGCACTACAAAAAACTGTAAGAACCCCCCTCGACCCTTACCCTTAAATATCAGTGTGGTGTAAAAGTGACTTACTGATATGGCCTGTGTTAAACTCATGCTCCTTTGAATTTGCAGTACCCAGCACATTTCTGGCAGTGACCCACACTTTAATATGAGCATCTTCTGTATACTCTGCTCGCTTTATGATGGCATGCTCCTTTTCACTCTCTCTGAAGTTTACACTCCTGCTGTATAAAAAAATCTGTTATTTATTATCATTATCGGAATTAACAGTTATACATGATATAGTGTATTTAAACAGTTTACAGCTGCCAGATACTGATGACCAATGGTTGGCAAGTACAGTGTGCATTATATGTAATACCATGGTGGCGTCACTTTCCTACCCAGTAAAATCTTGCCAGTGTAGGGTATAAATGGTCGGTCCACTTGGCTTATTGTGACCACTCCAAATGCAGTGGATATCTCTTTCTTCCAGGTCTTCTATAGAGCAGTTAGGGCGTGAGGGAGGATTTGGGGGGACTGCAAAAGAGGGCAAAATGTGAATCATTGGGGAAGGGTTGTAACAATATTCCAGTATTGGCAATAATAGTGGTGTTAATAACCGTGATTATGGTACTAATACACTTTAAAATCACAATGGTTACAAATTTGGCCAAAAAAAAGAGAACATGAAATAAAATTCTAACTTTTTTGACTGATATAATAATTTCAATAGATATTGTGATTATCTTGAACTAGTTTAGCAATGGCTAAACAAATGACAAATGGCAAGAGTAAGTAGAGGCATGCAGACAGTGTGTCGCAAGTGCATAACCACTTTTGAAGGTGACCAGAAACAGGAAGTTTTTTGAATAGCAGCAACATCAAGGCGTGAGAGTTCATGCTTCCTTTCCTGTCTTATTTTGAGCAGCGCTTCACGTGAGTTAAAATCAGTAAAAAGCATGCGAGTATAGATAACCCAATGTCTCCCTGTTTAGAAAATCACACACAAATTGTGTTTGCAGAAATTAAATTACATCAATAAGATGAGGCCTCACAAAGATTCAAAAGCGGAAACGTTTTGTTGCAATGCTTTTTCTTTAAAAATGCATCTTATTATGTAGCAGTGGGACAACAGTTCCGGGCAAATGAACTTCACAGATCTAATGGGTGGAGTTTTCTGTATGTAAACAGTCTTTTCCTGATATCCTCACAAACACCCTGTGAACTTGTAAGGGGTGAACTGGACTTCTGGCATTGAGGGACTTTTCATGGTGGGCCGCATCTAAACATAGACCGGACACATAAGCACAATTGGGCAGGAACACACTCGCGGAGGGCCGTTTTTTAATCCTTGTCTAGCCCTGAACGTTGCAGAGCTAACTGTCATGACTCAAAATGTTTGATATACAGTACAGTACACATATTACTCTTTTGTTTTTACCAGTTGCAAGACAAGCCAAAATTAATGCGATAAATGATGATGTTAGACATCAGGAACATCATGTGCATTAACAGTAAGACCATTACAGGGGTATATTGCATTACACCACATCTCCTCATACTTACTGCCTCCTAATACTGTCACGTTACATCTGTCCAGTGTATTCCCCAGGCAGTTCAGCATGCAGCGAACATGTCCTTTATGTTCAAATGCAATGGAAATGGCATGTGTCTCAGAGATGTTGGTACAGGCACTGGGTAGGTGATGTCTCTGCTCAAATATCATGACATCAATCTGACAGAGACCACAGATGGCTGGTCTTCCCTGTAAACTTGTGTGGCACAAAACAGACACATTGGCCCCAACAGGAAGAGCTTGGTTATACCAGCACTTAACTTCAACTTCAAAAGCTGGAGGAAAAACACAACAAAGACGACACAAGTTGAGGCAAGAACACAATACAAAGCCGCATTCAAAACATGAAAGGCTCGTAACAACAAGCATATTTAGTTATACATCATTAGAATGTAGATGTCAAAGCTGATTAAACGAAAAGCTGCTACATTTTCAAGCTAATATCTATAAACAATGTGTCTAGAAAGTTTTTTCGGTGTAAAAATTGTTAACAACTCACCTCGGCACAACATCCACATGTATACAAGTATGAAAAATAAGATCACGTTGCGCAGTGCCATCACTCACGACATACAGTACGGACAAAAATCCCGTATTGCGCAACGTACAGTTATCTATAGATTACTAGATGATCGAATGAAGTCAAGTAAATTCCGTGAGTGATGTAATTGTGTATTCTGTTACAAATTAACATTGGTGACCACTCGACGAAGAAGAAAGCCCACATCTGCGTTTTGTCAAAATAAAATAAACGTTCTGCATCCTGAGACACGCGTGATCTTCCTCCTGGCTCCTTTGTTTGTAGTTTTCTAATAAGTTTTGATCGGTGAAGACGAGGTCACTATGGCCAAAATACTTCGGGACAGCCACATGGTTGAACGACTGAGCAAGGAGTTTTCATTCACTTGCACTAACTGTACATGACAGAGTTGAACCGTGCGTGCTTTACCAGAAGGCTACGCCCCGTTCTGCCTACGCAAGCAGTCCAATCTGATCAGACCAATCAGATCAACGATAATTAACTCGCCTTCCTTCATGGAAATAAAAATAAAATACTTAAAAAATGTGCTTCATGTGGTCAGTTTAAATAAACTAGTTCTATTATTAGTGTTTTTAATATTTAGAAAGGATCCAACTTGTACGACGGCGTTTTAGTGGCACGTTAAAAATAAATAAAAAAACAAGATTTCGAGAATTAAATCGAAATGTTACGAGAATAAAGTCGAAATGTTACGAGAATGAAGTCAAAATGTTACGAGAATAAACTAGTAATAATTTGAGAAAAATAACAGAATTGCTAGAAACAATGGATGTGGAGGATTTGGTTAAATCCTACTTTAGATTATGATTTAGCAATAAGGAAATTCTTTGTCTTTTGGCGCATCATCACGGAGTTATAATTAGTAAAAGGGCACTGCTGCGATCATGTTGGAAACTGAATTTATTCAGAAGAAAAAATCAGACAAGAACTAACTGGTTCAGATGACGTGCTTTAACATAACTTAAACTCTTAAACTACAACTTTCACGTAAACAAAATACGTATTACGTCGACTTTATTCTCGAAACATTTCGACTTTATTCTCGTAACATTTCGACTTTATTCTCGTAACATTTCGACTTTATTCTCGTAACATTTCGACTTTAATCTCGTTACATTTCGACTTTATTCTTGTTACATTTCGACTTTATTCTTGTTACATTTCGACTTTATTCTCGTAACATTTCGACTTTATTCTCGTAACATTTCGACTTTATTCTCGTTACATTTCGACTTTATTCTCGTAACATTTCGACTTTATTCTCGTTACATTTCGACTTTATTCTTGTTACATTTCGACTTTATTCTCGTTACATTTCGACTTTATTCTTGTTACATTTCGACTTTATTCTTGTTACATTTCGACTTTAATCTCGTTACATTTCGACTTTATTCTCATTTCGACTTTATTCTTGTTACATTTCGACTTTATTCTTGTTACATTTCGACTTTATTCTCGTAACATTTCGACTTTATTCTCGTTACATTTCGACTTTATTCTCGTTACATTTCGACTTTATTCTCGTTACATTTCGACTTTATTCTCGTTACATTTCGACTTTATTCTTGTTACATTTCGACTTTATTCTTGTTACATTTCGACTTTAATCTCGTTACATTTCGACTTTATTCTCGTTACATTTCGACTTTATTCTTGTTACATTTCGACTTTAATCTCGTTACATTTCGACTTTATTCTCGTTACATTTCGACTTTATTCTCGAAATCTTGGATTTTTTTTATTTTTAACGTGGCACTAAAACGCCGTCGTAAACTGAGCATTTAAATATATTAATAATAAGTTGAAAAGAAAAACATTGAAGAGTGATTTATGTGATTCCTATAGGCCAGTCGTTCTCAAACTTTTTTGCTTAAGTACCCCTTTTAATGATTTTTTCTAGCCAAGTGCCCCTTGACCAGACTGCAACATTTTGCATTAAAATACAGTGAAATAAGAGTCAGACAGTTATTATATCTGATGCCCCCAAGCAGGTTTATTGCTTATAACATTTCTGTATGTAGCTTTACGCAACTATGAAAATCTCTTAAGTATTAGGCATTTAACATTTAACCGCAACCTCTACTAACTTGCATTATTTCCCACCCAGACACTGCTCCTGATTCCGGGTCTGGGTCTCAAAAAATAACTCTTATAAATTGAAATGCGTTTTAAATGTATGAATTAATTTTTTATGCATATTTATGTAGTCCTCATTTCATATAACAATACTATTATCATAATTTATTGACTCATTGATTTTAATTATTTATTCCTAAATTTGAGATTCTCTCAAGTACCCCCATTTGGGAACCACTGCTATAGGCCATAGACAGGAAAACACTGTGGACTGGTGGCTTGTCAAAACTTTTACTTCCAGACTTATAAGAAAACATCTCAGATTTTCAGTGGGGTCTCAGACATTTGGACCCACTATGTCACATTTTAGCACAAATAGATTCATTAAAGATAAATGCAAATAATCATATTAATTAAAAATGCAATTTAAAACCAAACACAGTAAATACAAAACATGTGACATTACAACTACTATTGCATTACAAAACTAGTGTTACAATATAACTGAGAGATATGTGCTTTCAGTGAAATAAAAAAATACATTTGCATGCCATACACACAGGGATTGAGAAAAATATAGAATGATTAGGGTGGAAACATGAATTCACACTCAGACACACACAGACATAGACACATGCCACAAGGTAGTTTTTTTTCAGCAAAGGGAGCTGATTTCTCCTTTGCTGCATCCCCACTTGCAGCAGGCATTGGAGAGTCCCACCACTACATCACGTCCTTTTCTATCAACGGTCCGCAACGCTTCGAGCACCTCTTCTGAAATGGCAGAACGCGCAGGCCTCCTGAACACAGCACCTTCCTGTTCACCTTGCGCCACCGCCAGAGTATTAAAGTCAGTGGAATGCTGGGAAAACGAAGAACCGGGAAGAAGCAGCGAGCTATCTGCGGCGTTATTATCATCTGAGTTTAATAGGTCCAGTATTTCATCTGTGCAACAGAACAGACGTTAAACAATGTAAATATTACAAAACAAATAATGGATCATAATGATGTAGGCTACTTTGTTGTAAAAACTATCAGTCAAAAAGTACCACGACATTTGAATAATGTATGTTTCTCAAATATCTAAAACATTTTGATATTAAAGCTTGAAATTCATTTTGTAGACAAAGTTATGTCTTTTAATTTGTGTGCCAAATTGTCAAGCATGCATGGAAACTGTTGAAAAGCATCCCTTGCATTAGATGTAGTTTAAAATGTTAGATAGCACTTAGAAAACAAATACTTTTGAAAAAAAGATTTTTCGTGATGAATGAACGTTAAAATGTCTGTTCTTGATATCCATCAAAACCTAAAAATCTTGTTTTTGAAGATGCTACAAATCGTGATTTGTGGAGTATTCTAACCTGTGTTGGTCAAAGAGCGTTTCCATCGAGAGCCTCCGCAGGTAAAGATTACAGCACGGATGAACTCCCGGCCGCATAATTTCACTCCATATGAAGGGCTGTCCAGTGCTCCAACTCCAGCCAACAGCAGACACACTGTTAGAACTGTGATTTTCCACATCATGCTGAGAGTTGATATTTTCTAACAGCAGAGGCTGATGTTCAGAAGCTTGCTTCCTGCTGATCTTCCTTTGGTTTGCAAGCAGACGTCTGTCGGATGGAGAAGGTCTGTGATTCGTCCTGGGTCCCAGGTACAGCTTATAAAGAGATAACAGGGGCACATGTTGGAACCCCCCACCACCCACCTCACAGGTTCATGAGTCAGAGATAATAAACAAAAGAAAGGGCAGTGAAGGTAAGGGAATTATTATGACGTGTGTAAGGACATGCAGTGTGCCGAAATGATATATTCCTGTTTCAACTGATGAATCATATTTGCACAACTGCTCGTGTGAGGTTAATGCGTGAAGGATATCAATCAGCAGTGACTGTTCTTTACAAACAGTTCAAACCAATTTCACAAGTATAATATGTGGATAGCCTTAATGTGTGTGAATTATTAATAAACTTAACATCTGTACATCTATTAGGCCTGAAGAATGTCCTTTCTTCCAGACAATTAAAGTGAATGGGGACTGAGACAAATATATACAAAGGTTTGAACAATATTGGGGTATTTAGTTTTGGGAATATTCTAGTCCTTTTCAATCACATTTTGTTATAGTAGTTTTAATATTAGTTACGCTATACAGCAGCACTTCTAAGAATTGTAAAACTTTAATAAATATGCCATATTACAGAGGGATCTAAGGTGAGTGTCCTCAATTCACACGACTGCTTGTATACTTCTTTTTTGTTTGCATAATTGATGCTTTATCTTCTACCTTTTTCATACGAAGTAATGACTGTGAGGGGTAGATGTTAAGAGACACACAAAGATGTGGCGAGCATGGCATTTTCAAAGAGTGATAACACAGTCGGTTGCACACAGCAATCACCTTTAAAGCTGCAAAGGTGAAGGTCCCCAATACGCAAATGACAAGCGAACAATGCATTTGTAATTAAAGTGACGATAACAGTGACAAAAGCATGACATTTTGAGAGACATTAACATTTTAGTTGATCAGAACTTGCTAATAATTGCTTGGATTGCAATTTCTTTTTTTTTCTAATATGCAAACATCACGTTTAAACATCAGTTTATATGATCTTATATATCAATTAATTTAGAATAATAAAGAACTGCTCAAATGTATGTTTTATGTATTGTTTTAATTTATTTGATTTATGTATTATAAAATACTTTTCAAGAGTAAATTGTATTACCTTCTAAAACACTAAATCATATCTTAAAAGAACAATAAAACTCTAAAACTTTGTGGGTATATACAGTATGTATATATAAATGTGAAAAGTGACCTATTTGTCAGAAATGGTGACCCATATCCGAAATATACCTTCTATATACGCACAGCAAGTGGTGAACACACGTACACCCAGAGCAGTGGGCAGCTTTCACTGCAGCGCCCGGGGAGCAAGTAGGGCTGAGGTGCCTTGCTCAAGGACACCTCAATCGTTACCCGCCGGCCCTGAGGATCGACCCGGCAACCTTCTGGTCACGAGGCCGACTCTCTAACCATTAAGACTCGATTGCGTAAGTGGACGCTTATAAACACAAACAAAACATCACGGCAGATGTCACGACCATGATTGACATATTCCGGACTAATTATGTTCCATATTTCGCATTCGCTCCACAGTCCCACCAATGAGCAGACGCAATAGTGAAGGTATTGTATTTGGACCAATCAGACGGCGCGAGGGGGGCGGAACCACCGCGAGTGGGTAGCAACAGTTGCCCGGGTGAGGAAGAAGCGCCATAGCCACGGTAGTCGTGGTGACAAGAACCCAGCAACGAGAATCAACAACAACAACCCGATTCATTGAATAAAACGTATTAAATCAAAAGTACCGCTGGAAAAGTCACTCGGCATAAGAGGTGATTTCGTATTTTATATTTCATACCAAGTCACAGTGTGTCGAAAACAGAAACAGGTGCGGGATGATGATATTTTTTGCGTATACAGTATCTACGTCCGATATCGGTTAATAGTGTCCGGGATTGCTAAGCGATCGAGTCGGCGACGTCTCGCGAACGATACTCGTTACCACCGGCCTCACAGACAGCTGCTCGTTGTTATGGCGATATTGTAGATAGGTTGTACAAAATGGCGGGTGTTGTTTCCAATAATACGCGAGTCTCCGTACACATTGCTGGCTGGAAAGCCTCCCTTTCATTCGGCTAGCGTTGCTATGGAGCCAGGTGTTGAAAATAAACGCCGTTGGCATAGTTACACCGACGACCACGTTGACAAACCCGCGGTTATTGCTGGATAAACCTGGTTGTAACAGATGCCCTTTGGTCTTGACAACCTTATTGAGCGTTGATTGCCAATGGATGGTTATTAGATATGTTATAATGTATCGAAATGTCTCCCGCTGGATCCAGCGCTTCGTAAAAGATACGACAGCCTACATTGTAACAATGCAAATAGCAGCACCAGGAAATGTAATGGCGCAGATACTTCCATAGGAAAATTAACCATGGTTTTATTATAGTAAAATTGTGGGAACCATGTTGCCTTGGTAGACCGAATTGAACTAAATATACCATGGTTAATTTACTATAGTGAAACCATGAATCGAAATTAAATGTTACTTTTTGTGTTTGTAACTGTTACGTTTGCACATACAGTTTTGTTGTGTATTGTTGTATTTTTGCTATTTTACCACCATATTATTGACCTTTTTTAAAGATTTTTTTATTGCTGTGCGTTTGAACTGAATGATATGACAGTGTTTTTCCTATTATTCTAAAGGCACCGACAAAATAGATTAAAAAATCATAGATCACTGAAAGTATTTTTTATTAGAGAAATGCAAATGCGTTATCTTTATATGCTTTTGACCTTTTTGTAGCTACATTGTGTTCTTGATAATGGTGTGTGTCCTCATTCAATTGCAAGCAGTGATCAGGTTTCTGGTAATAAGACACCAAACGCTCTGTCCTAACCTTCCGTTCATTGCTTGCTGGGTCAACAATGGTTGTAGACTTTATATTTTTTACATTTTTTGATCCAAAGTGATGTATAGATGGGTTTCAAAGCAACAACACAAACAAATGTTACTGCATTTTTGTGGCCCAAACTTAACTTCCGGTACACATCTGTAAAGAATAGAGTCCCTGTAGATTATTTCTAATTCCAAGCAAAATAAATAACTTGTAAATTACCTTGTTGTTTATTTAATACAATTGTTATATTATAAATTATTTATAATTAATATGAATATACATTTATTAAAATATAAATAGTATTATAATATTAACCATGAGCCAGACCAATAAACAAACACAGACAGGAAGTTAACTTCGGGCCATGCACTTGGGTCCAATCAAACCATCTATATAGGTTATATAAATATAGTATATATAATAACTTTCTTATATGGTGGTGTTGACACATGGATGGACTTTTAAAATAACCTATGCCTGGATGGAATTACAGTTTACAGTAAAACTTTGGAGTCTATCTCCATCATACACTGACCATTTTTCGGTACAATCTGTCATTGCCAACAGTGACTTTCGGCAGCTATTGTTTTCTTGTCCAGACTGCAAACCAAGCAAAACTATCATGTAGTGTATGAGGCAAACACCTAATCACACACAGTTCACATGCTGTAAACATGAATGACACCCCAAATAGTAGACTGTGTCATCTTATTTTTCTTTTCAACCTGGTGCATGATAAAATAGGTCTTAATAAATCCCACAGGCTTGTGTTAAAGGAGGGACCTGAGTCATGCCAAAGGACCAGAATATCACAGAGACTCCAGGTCGAGTCTGATTGTGTAGTAAACCTGTGATTTATCTTTCCTCTTTTCATGCAGTACAATGGCAACTCCAGTGTATGTGAGGGAGCTGCAGCAGACCTCCCAGCCCCAAACCGGTGCTTTGACAACATCAGGGCAGTCTGCCACGGTGACTGCGACCCCGCAACAGTTCCTGGCTGAACTTCACACGACTGTCCCTTCAGCTGCCCCGCCAGCCGGCCAAACCTCACCTCCTCCCGCACAAGCCCAGAAGAGCCAGGCCATAGTCCAGACCCCGCCCACCCAAGCTCCGCCCACTCAGACTCAGTATGTCACGGCCGAGATTCAGAGCTCACCTACACAGTCAAGCAATGCTCAGAATACACCACAGTACATTGTTGTCACGGTCACAGGTGAGGGAAAACACCAATGACCGTACAGAAATGTACAGTTTTTGGAATATTTAGTATTTCCCTTTTATTCTATAATGTTCAACAGTTGTCTCTCATATTCTCTTTACCTGCAGAGGGATCTCTACATTCCAGTGACTCTGTATCTGACTCCAGTCCTCCATCGGCTGTCGTACAGACTGGTGTTCCCACCCAGGTGGTTCAGCAGGTACAGACGGCCCAACAGGTAAATACACTCTCAACTCACCTGAACAATCCCACCCACACACAGTGTAGGGGTCTCAACCTTAAACTTAATAATCATTTAAATATATGGCCAATTTGGGAATAATCTGTCTGACTTTTAAAATCTCATCAAATTCTAGGCCATCGTTATCAAGAGGATGTTTTGCTTTTTGTATTAAAACCATCCGGAAAAACAATGAGCAAGAATAGCATTTTCTGTTACCTGATATCTTCTGCCTGATATCGGTTTACGAAAGGCCATTTGGTTTGGAGTTAAGAAGTTTAAATCAAAAGTTAAACTGTTTTGCGATTTTTGATAGTTTTCATTGGTTAAGTATTTCAAAACACACAATATAATGTTATTTTTTATAGTACAATATAATTAGGGTTGAGTAACATAGTGAGTTGGAATATGATATCAAATACAAAAGACCAGATTTCCATTCTGAGTGCTGTGAATGTGCTTTTTGTTGATTGAGTTTATTCTGTAACGTTTCTTTGAAGGTATGTCCAGCTTGTGAACTGTTGTGGTGTTTAGCACACATACATAGATGGTTGTTTGAACTGCACCAGTTGCCAATCTTTTTCACTTTTTTCCCTTGTAATCTATTAACAGAGGTCAGTGGTTCAGGCCACAGCCCAGCCAACAAAAACCGAGCCGGGCACGCAGCTGAATGTCACCAGCCTACAATCCGTGCACCTGACACAGGAGGTGAGCTGTCTCCAACATTTCAATATGTCATAATGAGACTAAACACCCGCACACACTCACACTGATGCTTATGCTTTTATATTTTTAATTGTGTTGTGTTTATAATTATGTGATAGTAATGCACGGAAGGAATAATTGACCCAAAAAAAAACTTGTTAACATGAGATCTATTAAAAGCATACTGTAACGAATGGGGCTGTCAAAGTCGAAAGAGAACAAAACAACAAAAAGTAGTCCATATAACATGTTAGCTTTATTCTATCGCTAGTCTTCTGAAACAGTTATTTTTTTTTGTTTTATTAATATTTTTAACAAATTATGTTAATTTTTTGGCAATTTTGTTATATGCTTTTGTCATTTTTTAATGTAGTTGCATATCTTTTTATGTTGCAATATAAGAATCATGAATTTTAGGTTTAATTGAGTTTTTTATTATTTTAGTGCCTTAAACTTATTTCAGTTAATTTATGAGGCAACATTTACATTTAGCGTTTAGTAATTTTCAATAATTTTCAGGCCAATATTTTATTTGATTTCAATAAACGCAAATGTTTTTAAAGTTTTAGTAAACATTAATAACCTTGTTCTCAATACCATGGCTTTGACAGAGAAAAAACAATAAAGAATAAGCAACTAAAAATCTCATCAG
This sequence comes from Triplophysa dalaica, assembly GCF_015846415.1. Classification (NCBI taxonomy): domain Eukaryota; kingdom Metazoa; phylum Chordata; class Actinopteri; order Cypriniformes; family Nemacheilidae; genus Triplophysa; species Triplophysa dalaica. The sequence goes on from NC_079548.1 coordinate 6,347,323, forward strand.
TAGCATTACATTTTTTTATGTGTTTGATATGTATTTTTCTTTTGTATTATGACATTTGAAAGTTCCAGTAGAGGAGGAAAGTGTCAGGAAATTATGACCCAAATCTATCTTTGCAAACAAAATGACAGATTTTTCATTTTTTTGGGTGAACTGTTCCTTTCTAAATTCTGAAACGTGAACTCTATTCTTAAAGCAGACTGACATCTAACCCCCTGATGGTTACTCGCAGAACCCTTTTCTCAGACAGACAGGAGGTGATGCAGGGAGAGAGAGAGAATTAAAGCAACAGAGACAGATAGAGGAGTGGTTGGAGCATAGGGCAGCAGAAGCACTGCTAGAGACACGCAGTTTAGTTTACGGCTCAGTTAACAGAGGATTGCTGGATTACGCATCCTCACCATCATGTTTTCCCCCGTCCCTACCGTTCGTCTGTTCACCCGTGAGATTTCCCCTGCCCGTCATGTCACTGGGCTGGGAAACAGATGGCTTTACCTACACTGCTATACCTGTGGCAGAAGCACAGTCCTTCCTCTATGAGATGTCAACTGCCCATAGTGTAGGTTTTGTCTAAGAACTGAACCCAGTTTACAATTTAGATTTGTATTGATGTGATGTTAGATCATTTACAACCCTGAATGTGACTTAAAACATGTGTAATTGTAAATTCTATGTGCATTACAGGTACAGCAGCAACTACAGCAGGTGCCAGTTCAACACGTGTATACTAACCAGGTGCAGTATGTGGAAGGAGGAGACAACAACTACACAACCAGCACAATGTGAGAATAGAAAAAAGTAGAATAAATTCAAACTGGGAAAAAGAAATTGAGGGTCAACATTGTTTTCTTATTCTCACAGTCGCTCCAGCAGTTTTCCTTACACGGAGACCCCTCTGTACACTCAGACCACTGCCGGACAGTACTACGAGACCACTCCCGCCTCAGCCTCTGAGGCCACGTCGCCCGGCACCCCTCTCACCGTCTCCGTAACCACAGGATCCCCGGGATTGTCCATGTTCGTGACGGAGGCAGGCCAGATCGTGGCCAATCCCACGGCCACCGCAGGAGGGGGGGGTGACGGCCGTAGTGGCGACTTCTGGGCCGGCGTCCAACGGCTCAGGAGACTCCGGGAGCGAAGCTAACGGCAGTGGGCCGAGTTATGTGATTCAGGGAGGCTACATGCTCGCCGGCGGAGGGAGCGGCAGCAGCGGAAACGGTTACACGCACCCCACCCGCGCCTCTCCGACCACCGTGAGTATAAACGAAGGCGAGGAGAATAGCGTGCCGTCGGCAGACAAAAAGGTACGACGACAGCAGGGGCGGGGCTTAATCGTCACCCATCGTCAATCACACGCACACCAACCCCCCTCTCCACGCTACCCGGAGTGTTTCGACGCATGACATCATTGCTCCGTTTCACATGTCAGAGAGCACAGTGAAAGAGCAGCCTGACGCGGTCACAGGGTCTGACATCAATTCTTATAAATTTCTGTTTTTTATTTTGTGAACTGTGGAGTTATCAGATTGACTTTTGTAGCATGGTATTTACAACGACACTCGTGCAGCGTCACGATTATCTGGCTGAATAAATCATCTCACAGCATTTGATTTATAGTCACGAGTCGTAGCTTAAAGTCCCAGTGAAATAAAAAATGACAATTCTTATTTTTTCATGAAATATTGAAGTGTTTCTAGCAAATAGCTTATCAATGTGGGTCATTTTCCTTTTAGAATTCATGTACCCTAATAATCTTCAGTTAAAATCTGAAAATGCACTTCCGCCAAGAAAGAACTCTCTATCTGAAATGACTTAAATTAGATGGGTTGGCCGGCACATCCGTTAACTCCTCCCCTTCAGCTGTCAGTCTGCTGCCAGTTTCATTTCAAAATCAATGCAAGGGCTGTTTTTACACATTCAATCAATTCGCAGTGAAAAAAGCAAGCCACGCCCACTAATTTTCTCATTTGCAATTCCTTTTCACTCAGAAATGTGTCAGATTACAAAGTAAAAACGATCGCAACTTCCGGTTCACGGGGACCTTAATATAGATTGAATGATAAAATATTCTAAGCCATCAAATTTTTTTAACTTGGTAGAAACTTAGAAATTTATTTTAAAGGAGAGACCATAAGAAATAAGCTTAAATAAAAATAAAATTGAATAACATTTTTGCTGTAAAAATAGAATATATTATTAAGTCTGTCAAAAAAACTGAATACTCAAAGAAACAAATTAAAAAATAAATTCTTAAAGCTATTAATTTCTCCTAATAAAATGAAAACATTTAAGAAAAATAGTGTTTTGTTTAATTACATTAAACACATACCTGTGGCCTGTTTTTTAAGTTGCATTTTTTTTGAACAAATACAAGCATATTAACATTTTCAATGTTAATTAGTAAATTAATCTTTACAACACATATTTTTCATATTTTGTGTATCATTTTTTTATATATTATACCTTAATATCATGTTATACCCATAATGGCAACACCCTAGCATTGTAAAAAGATATAAAAACTGTTGTTGTCTTTAACTGTGCTGTCACGTTCATTGCGGAAAACATACAAATTCAATCATAACCATTTTCATGATATTCATTAGAGATAGGTGGCCTTGCAAATTCTTTTTATACACAGAAATGTCCGTCAATTTTTACTGCATACTCCATAATGTAACTCTAGTCAAAGAACGAGGCATTTCATTGATTTACCGTTCCATCGCATTCTCATTGTATGCCACGGCACGCTGAAACATTTGTCAAGAGGCACATGTTTCATTAAGCTGTCAGAATAACCTTATTCTTATGTATAGAAATGGTGAAATAATGACATTTGGTGCAAATTCGAGAACTTTGTGAGGTAAAGTAAACATGAAAATGAAATTTACGCTTTGTATATATACTGTATATATCAAATCCTGCCCTGGGGGGGAACGTAAAAGAGATTGCAAATTCTGTTTCATGTTGACTTGACACACAACAGTTTTCGTGAATGGATAACTAAAACGCACATGCATGCCCAGCGTTTGCATGGGAAAGTACACACATGTAATTGCATCTCTACGTTTGTGTGTCACTTGGGGCATCTTTAGCCTGGGCTCTCTGTCTGAGTGTGTGTGTGGCTGTGTGTGTTTCTCATCCCGGCAGCTGTCCTCTGGCCCTCAGGTGCAGTGGTTACTGGATAACTATGAGACAGCAGAAGGGGTGAGTTTGCCCCGATCCACACTCTACTGCCACTACCTGTTACACTGCCAGGAGCAAAAGCTGGAACCTGTCAACGCGGCTTCCTTCGGGAAACTCATACGCTCGGTGTTTATGGGGCTGAGGACCAGGCGCCTGGGCACACGGTGAGAGAAACCGTGACGTCAAGCGACAGTATCAACTGAACGTAGTGTCTGATTTTAGTTAATCAAATAGGCATTTAAGTGTTATTTTTTTTATTACGTTTTATTTTGAGATATTATGGTAATTTTAGTTACTTTTTTGCAATTTTGTTGTGGTTATTTTATATTTTTTTCATATTGCTATAGTTTCATTTATATTTATATTTATTTTAGTTTAGTTTTTCTTTTTTTTCAATTCATATTTTTGATGCCTCAGAGTGACTTATTTTTGTTTATTTCTGAGGTAACTTTTCTAATTATCATTTAGTTTAAGTTTTTCAAACAAAATTTACACTAATATTTTATTTGATTTCAACAGAAATAATTTGGTCTTATAGAAGTCTTAGATTTATTAGTCTCTTATCGCAACGTTAGAAGTCGAGCTGTCGTGTACCATTTTTGCGTTTCTGAGTCACATGCACTTACACATGTTTCATGACCGTCTTATCCAGGTCACCCAGGTGGACTGAAGCTTTGGTGTGTTTGTTTGTTTGCAGAGGGAATTCTAAATATCACTACTATGGTCTGCGGATCAAAGCGAGCTCGTCCCTGATCCGACTGATGGAAGACCAGCAACACCTGGCCATGAGACAGCAGCCCTTCTCTCAGAAACAGAGGTGGACGCACCTGTTTTCTCACGTATCTCCCTTTAGTGCACCAGTGCTTTATTCAGTCCGACTGATTTTTTCCTCTCGTTCTGCATAACTGCAGGTTGAAGCCGGTCCAGAAGGTGGAGGGAATCACAAACGGGATGTCTTCCGGATCCGGGCAGCAGCAACAACAGCAGAGTTCCGGTCTGTCTGACATCAGCACTCAGGTGCAGCAGTACCAACAGTTTCTAGGTGAGTTACAATATCAACACGCAATAAAGCAACATTTAGAGATACATTCACTTCTGTTTTTGAAAATTGAATTGAATCATTAATAAAAAATGAATTGAATGCATAAGTGAGTCTTCCTTGTTGAACCTCAAAACTACGAAACAAAGTTTGAAGTAAAATACAGTGTTTATTCTATCATATGGTTTCTATATCCTCAGATGCATCTCGAGCTCTCCCAGAGTTCCCTGACGTCGACCTCCAGGGTAAACCATTACCAGAGGGGATTGAGCTTGAACATCTCAAGGGCTTTCAGCTGCTCTACAGAGAACACTGCGAGGTCAAAACTCTTTCTCTGAGTGGTGCTCTTTAATATTATCTTTATTATCTTAATATTTGTGTTTGTCAATGCATTAAATGTAGACTTTTGTTAACATATGTGTGTCATGTTCCAAACATTCAGGCCATTCTGGATGTGATGGTCAACCTGCAGTTTCCTCTAGTGGAGACGCTGTGGAAAACATTTTGGAGGTTCAGCGAAAATCAGGCAGGAGACGCAGCGTTAGCTGTGTATGTTTGTTTCTTAACTACTGATTCATCATTTCCTCTTATTGTGGCAGACATGACTGAAAAGGGAAGAGATAAAGATTGAGAAGATGAAGTTGAGAAAGGTCTTCAATCTTTCACAGGCACGATGAATCGGAGAAGCGACTGCCCAAGTCATGTCTCGTTCTGCTCTGTAAATATGACCCAGTGTTGCGCTGGAGCCGCGACTGTGACAACACGCTGTACCAGGGCCTGGTGGAGATGCTCATCCCTGACGTTCTGAGACCCATTCCCAGTGAGTTCCTCAACGTTGTCGCATGTTGATACATTGATTCACCAGTTTTCACCTCATCGTTTCCATTGTGTGGGCCAACAGGTGCCTTAACGCAAGCCATCCGAAACTTCGCCAAGAGCCTTGAGAGTTGGCTGACTAATGCCATGATGAACATTCCTGAGGAGATGGTTCGCGTCAAGGTCAGTGACATTTAGGTCATTCATATCTGCTTGAGTGTTAGTGATCTGTATTACTTTCCATCCTCACTATTCATTGTTCCTGTGGGTAGAAGCCAATGCAAGTAAATGGTGACTGAACGTGACATGACAGAATTTTCATTTTTGAGTGACTGTCCCCTATCCCTACTCCAACAGAACTGCTAAGGTCGTTTTTCATAGAAATGTTTGTCTGTGTACATGGTGAATACCCACAATTCTCTTTTTTCACCTTTTACTGTTAACCGGCCCGTCGTTTTGTTCAGGTGACGTCTGCGAGCGCGTTTGCGCAGACCCTGCGCAGGTACACCTCTCTCAATCACCTGGCCCAGGCAGCACGGGCCGTACTGCAAAACACGGCACAAATCAGCCAGATGCTCAGCGACCTCAACCGAGTCGACTTCGCTAACGTGCAGGTGTGTGCGACCAGACAAATCAATGAGATGTGAAGATGAATGTTTTCACACATGAGCTCAACTCGAGTTTTCTTCTGCCGCCTGTCTGAGAGGAAGTTAGCCAAGTGTGTGTGGGTGGGTGTTTGCGGTCAGTGTAGCTGTCAGTGAAAGGAAACTCAAGTCAGTTTGGCATAACATGATTGGTTTTACTGAAAGTGATTTAAAAGCAGCTAGTCATTTAACAGATGATTTTATAGCAGATTTAATTTAAGTTATACTATATGTATTACAGGGACAGTCCCCTTGTCATGACTATGGGTAAGGTATCTTCCTCCACTTTAGTAATTAGTTTCAAGCTTAAAACCGTATGCTGCACAACTATCTATGGTTCAGAACGGCACTATTGATGTCTGGTTGAAAAGTTTTAAGTTTATTCTTTCAAGCACATAGCAATGACAAAGAATAGCATTGTGCTAAGGTTTTGATTTTCTTTCTCTGTAGGAACAGGCCTCTTGGGTATGCCGATGTGAGGACCGGGTCGTCCAGCGATTGGAGCAGGACTTTAAACTGACCCTCCAGCAGCAGAACTCTCTTGAACAGTGGGCGGCCTGGCTGGATGGCGTGGTCTCACAGGTTTTAAAGCCATATCAGTCGAGCACGGCCTTCCCTAAAGCAGCTAAACTCTTTCTGCTCAAATGGAGCTTTTACAGGTGAGTGTCACATCACCGGTCCATTTCTGTACTGAAATCGCTACATGTAATAAAAATGTACTTAATTAACTCAACCTATATTTGCAATCAACTTTTTTTTGGGGGGGGGTTCTTTTATTATTTCTGGGATAGCCCCGGGGATGTATACTTTTATCCGATTTCTTGACTTTAATTTTAGCTAAACCTAAATTGACTTACCCTTATCCCATTTAAAAACTGTGTGACTTACTTTCTTGTACAGAATACAAAGAATGATATTTTGAAAAATGTTCTAAACAAACTAAACAACACAGACCTCATTGACTTCTATTATATAAACACATAACCAGTAAGGTCCGATTCACATTTCGCGTCTTTAACGCGCGCATATTCGTTATTTTAAATGTAGACGCGCGGAAATAGGGGGCGGTGCGACGCGTTTTGTTTTTAGGAGCGTCAACTTTTCAGAAAGGCGAAAGCGCAACGTTGGTCAGGTGACAAGAACCAACCAGCCAATATAGAAAAGCTCAATGAAAATGGAGACACAGATGATCATAGCATAACTAAATCTAGTAGCAGAGTTATTGCAATGCATTTTCAGTGCATATAATCCATATATCCTTAGTTTATACCTCCTCGTCTCAACGGCTATTGGGGCCCATGGTTGCTTAGCGACGATAGACGCCAGGAGAACGCAAAGTCCAGGTGCTTTGGAAAAAAAGGAGAACGCGGTGCAGCTCGGTTTTAGGCGCAAAATGTGAATCGAGCCCAATACATTTCTCAAAATATCTTTATTTGTGTTCAACAGAAAAAAGTCTTATACCGGTTTCGAATGACATGAGAGTGAATAGATACTTACATCATTTTTATTTTGGGGGTGAACTGGTCCTTTAAGGGTTGCCTCGATACCCAACACACTAGGTTTTCGAACAGAGCCACTAGCACTAGTTTAATAACTCTTGTCTTTCTCACTCTTTCTGTGTCTTCAGCTCTATGGTGATCAGAGATCTGACCCTCCGCAGCGCAGCCAGCTTCGGCTCATTTCATCTTATCCGTCTGCTCTATGATGAATACATGTATTATCTGATAGAGCACAGAGTTGCTCAAGCCAAAGGAGAAACACCTATTGCTGTCATGGGAGAGGTACAAAAAAAAAAAAAAAAAACGTTGACATTTTTAGACATTTCATTTCAGTTTCTTGAGCTATAGAGAATTATATTTGGGATGAAAAAACACAAGAAATCCTGCAGCGAAAATTGTATAAGAACATATTTGAGGTGGTAATGTATAAGGACAGAAGCCATTCAGGCAGCCTAAATTTAGCTTAGCTAAACTTCCTACCAATAACTATGTGCAAGAGATGTAAATTGGTGCTGTTTTAAAAGATAAGGGTGATCACCGAGTTTTTGTTTATTTTTTAATTACTGTGCATGTATGAACACTACAGGCTACTGATTTTAAACAGTTCTGTACTTGCATAATCTCTTTTGAGTCAAAACAAATGTGCGTCACTATTTTCAAACAGGATATAACAGAGGAACTGTTGCAAGAATGCAAGTTATCTAAATGTGGCAATTCTCTATTTTGCTCTCGTTTAAGTTTGCAAGTCTTGGCCGAAGTTTAAACCCACTGGATCCTGATAAAGGTTAGTTCCTAAACTATTCTTCCTCTTTTTTTATTAATTTAGCGCTGTTGGTGGCGTATGCTGTGGGATTAAAGGGATAATTCACCCAAAAATTACAACCCATTGACTTCTTATGTATGAACACAAGGCCAATGAAAGTCAATGGGCACCGCCATTGTTTGGTTACCAACATTCTTTAAAACATTTTTAAAGAATGTCATACAGGTTTGAAATGACAAGATGGTGAGCAAATGATGACAGAATTTTTGACATTCATTTTTGGGTGAACTATCACTATAAGGATTTAAAACCGATTCCAAAGTATTACACTTGGTACTCGTCCAGCATCATTTGTTTCTTGTTGTGTTTCAGATGACGAAGAGGAGGAGGAGGAAGAGAGCGAGGACGAGTGCCAGGAGTTGTCTTTGCAGTCGGATGGCGGCACCATCGGCGACGAATCTCTGGAACCGCCTGCCAAACTGGCTCGAACCGACCAGAGGATCCTGTTCAGCACAGGCAGCATGGACAACTGAAAACTTACAATACACACATGCATATAAACGCGGATAGAGAAATACAATGTGCATACAATGTGCACACACACACACATCATTTGTGCACCTAAACCAACACACACACATCTGTAAAGTGCTGCAGCCTACACATTTACACATCCCTGAACATTTTCCTGCCTGTGATTGTCTCGAATATAAACACTACGCACTGTAACGCATACGTGACTCATAACATGAACACAGTCACCTCCCAAAGTTTCATATCGAGAAACAGGGTTGTGAAACATTAAGGATCTCCCGTAACAAGTGTGGGTGATTATCAGTCACAAAAAAAAGAGTTTTCGAATCTAAACTTCATTTTGTCTGAATACAAACAAAAACTGCTGCAGACTACCGTTTGTTCGTGATGGGCCGAGCCCTGGTTGGCTTCTAAATTCAAAGTTGTCATTCAATCTTTAACAGCCTATAAAAATGGGACTGCATCTGTGTAGTGAGAAAAAGAACCACCTATTAGTGTCTGTTTGTGTGTTGATGTATCCTTTCTGCCTTTCAGTGTGCTGTTCGTGTGGTGGTGAGTGATCCCTATCGTTTTAATTGGCTAGGATGAAAAGTGTGTGGTTTCGTGACTGTGTGTGAAGTTGCACGTGTGAATGACTGATTCTCAACAAATGTTGATAGTTGTGTTGTCATAGGTATTTTGAAAGACATACAGCCTTTTTTCAGTTCCGAATGCCTTTGGCGACTGCCATGTCATTTGCTGTTTATAGCATATTATAGCCCAGCTTTTTGGTAAAACTCCCACAAGCCTCTGGGCACGTGCTTTTTTTTAGGGCTAGTCTATGCATACCTCTGAAAACAGTTTGTCATTTAGCACTACCGTGGTTTTTGGCATTTATGAAAAAGCGAGAAAGAAGAAATGAATTTCTTCTCATTTCATTTTTTGAGATTTATGTTATGTGGTTGTGTGACGCTTTCCTGTCCTATTTTATTTGTTGCACTTTTTCCTTTTGCCATATGTCGTTCTAAACATACAAGACATTAAATGTTTCCAGCCTTATGTTTTATGGTCACAAAGTGACAATCTGTGTGTACAGTGTTGTCTCACACTGTTTAGTGAATATGTGATGGTTTGCTGTGTATTTGGGATTTTGGGGATAAGATATTTACTAGAACCCCTTCAAACACACTTAACATGAGCACTGCCCCTATGGTGTCCCGTAAGTAGAAAAATTAAAAGAGGATTTCTGGAAAAAATGATTTGCTCGCCCTTAATGTTGTTCCAATCTTTTATGCATTTCTGCTTTAATAGGACAATTCTTGAACCATTTTTGTGCTCCAAAGACAAAATAAACAGCATACGAGTTTGAAATGACATTAGAATGAGCAAATAACCAAATTTATGTCCTATATAGTTAAATGAAACATACTTTTATCAACCTTTGTGTGTTGTATATGACCACTGGCCTTGTTCTACCCTGTTTAAAGTACTTGTATTCCATCTCATTCTATATAGATGTAAACTAGGATTAATGCTACTGTATATTTGACGAAATAGTAATCTGTGACGTAGTGCACAAGGTGTTGACTGATCTCAGACCAGCATGTTCTTTTTCCTTCGATTCTCTTGAAAGAACCACAAGAAGGCATATCACAAAATCCTTAGATCCTCTCTCTTTATGACATCCACTTTCATAACAAAATGAATTTCCCCTTTTCACAGTCTATTCAGATTCTTGCTCAAGAAGAAAAAAATGTGTGGCCGTGTTTGAGTAACCATGGGAATGGTTGTGCCTTTGAAGTTATCAAATGAAATCCAGATGTTTTTAATTTAAAATATGAATAAATGAATGATTTCTATAATTGTGAATGGTTTCAAATATTGAGTTGGTTTTTCAGTTTTATCCTTCAGATAATTCACACCGTCATAACAAGTGAACAGACAACAACTGAACTTGGCCGTGCAACATCCTTTTCAGAAATGTGACAAAGCCTCATCTCGTGTGGTCATGAGAAAGCATTTGAGCTGTTGCATGCAAAGGTGCATTCCTGTCAGACAGTCACGTTATATACAATGATTTCTGAGAAAACATCTCTGCAGGGAACTGAAACAGCAGCTCTGAATGTATCTCACAAACAGAACAACGTCATAAATAAAAGATGGGATGGAGAAGCATAAAAGTATATTCTATTTAAACATTGCTAATAGAAAAATGTTTGTTTGTGTGACTAATATAAGGACATATTATTCAAAGAACTCGTTTACAAAGAGGAAACATTTTTGTAGAATTGTGCTCAGTTTCAATATAATATTTAGTGAAATGAGATAAATCAGTGTTAAGCTTTGGGGTTTGATTCCAGTTTGCTACTTTTCATAATTCATGTTGAGAACAAGAAGGGCATGTTTTGAAAAATTTGCAGTCTAGCAAATAGGTGCATGACTCATGCAGTAATGTGATAAGCCCATTTTTTCGAATCGATCATTTACATTTAAAGTTTGTCCTATGAGTATATAAAAGATACACAAAGAACATGTTTTGTTCTGAATCTCCCAGAGACTTGTTGTTTGAGATTGCTGGCTTTCTTCTGTTTATCCATCAGTAGGTTTCCTAGATCAGCTTTTGACATCTGGACAGATGGTGAAGATGACAGGACAACATGAGGATGGCCCGAAAGCTTTCAAACGATTGTGTGAAAGTTATAAAAGATCTTCAGTAAGTCTTTAATGAATCTGACTTGTCTTAAGCAGATATAGCGTGCTTATTATCAATTCCAGTTCTTTTACCAACATGCAGGTATGTGCACACATTTACATTTATGCATTTGGCAGACGCTTTTATCCTATACACTCACCAAAAGGATTATTAGGAACACCATACTAATACTGTTTTTGACCCCCTTTCGCCTTCAGAACTGCCTTAATTCTACGTGGCATTGATTCAACAAGGTAGGATAGCATCTTGCAGTTGATGGAGATTTGTGGGATGCACGAAGCTGCTGTTCCACCACATCCCAAAGATGCTCTATTGGGTTGAGATCTGGTGACTGTGGGGGCCATTTTAGTACAGTGAACTCATTGTCATGTTCAAGAAACCAATTTGAAATGATTCGAGCTTTGTGACATGGTGCATTATCCTGTGGAAGTAGCCATCAGAGGATGGGTACATGGTGGTCATAAAGGGATGGACATGGTCAGAAACAATGCTCAGGTAGGCCGTGGCATTTAAACGATGGCCAATTGGCACTAAGGGGACTAAAGTGTGCAAAGAAAACATCCCCCACACCGTTACACCACTACCATAATTGCATTAATGAGAAATTTAACAGGTGTTCCTAATAATCCTTTAGGTGAATGTACATTTATACTTGGGTATCTGCAACCCCCTGGGATTGAACCCACAACCTTGCTTGCATCTTACCACTGAGCTACAGGAAAAGCTGCTTCTATATGTGAATATTTACCAGACTTATGTTTGAAGATGTAAACAACGGAGTGATGGTTTCAAAAAAGGCTTTGTTCATGATATTATTCATTTGTTGCTCATGACAATAGTCATACAGGTACGCAAGATACAAGTTCAAGTCAAGTTCAAGTTCAAGTTGAGCTTTATTGTCATTCCACTACATGTGTGGACATATAGCGGGACGAGATGTCGTGCCTCACAGGACCACAGTGCTACATAAATACAGATATACAACACGAAGTAAAACAATATAAACCTATACACAACTAGCCTACTGTGTCCTGAACAATGAGGACATATTTTATTGGAGAATCCCCCCATATATAGAAATACAAAATACAGCTATAGAGGGGAAAAATCAAGAGATAGCCCCGGTTTTGCATTTCTGCATGTTTCGTGTTAATTCAAGTCAACTAAACAAACCTCAACAGTAATGTGAAAGACGGACAGCATGCAAAGACGCATGAAAATGATGTACAAAATTTGGCTAATACCATAAAATACTTTTAAGTAATCCTAAAAACTTAACTTCTTAACAACTAAGTTAAAAGATTCTTGTATGAACCGAAAATTCATGTTTCCTAATATATCTTCAGTTAAAATCTCAAAATAAACTTTCGTCCTAGTGACTATTCATCTTAAATGAGTCGTCCTGGGCGGAGCATCCGTTAACTCCTCTCTTCAACTGTCTGTCTGCTCCCAGTTCCATTTGAAAATGCAAGCGCTGTTTTTTTACATTAATCAATCAAATTGCATTTTTTCTCACAAATGCGTCAGTATATGGAAGTAAACACAATCGCAACTTCCGTTTCACAGGGACTTTAAAAACTAAACTTCAATTTTGCAAATACATACAAAATGATTCATTTAAGAGAAATCTTGTCACGAGTTAACAGAATGAATAGGATCATTTTACCTAAACATACCTAAGAAATAAATTTGGAATTGTCTCTTAAATGGATTTCTGCAGGTTTGGAACAACTTGAGTGCGAGTAAATGATGAAAAATCAGAATTGTCATTTTTGGGTGAACTGTCCCTTTTAATTTTCTGCGGCTGCATGTTTGTACCAAAGCATTTTTATGATGACATTAAGAAATTAAGGAATTCAAAACCAAACAAATTAACATATATTGTGGGTCTTATTTGTATCACAATTATTTAGCTTTACCAGCTAGATTGACCAGATGTCTACTTTGGTTTGTTACCATGCAGCATCATTAGAGGGCAGCATAATACTGCTTTTGAAATGAAGCAACCCGTGCAGATTCATACAGTAAAGCAATCTAAAGACACATAGGATACAGAGTGACCTGTGTAGTTTATTAAAACTGGTTTCATTTCAATTGGCACTTAAATATAAAGAGCACTTTTGTTAAAAAACAACAAACAGTTTTTCTGCAGCAGACAAGTTTAAAGGGATAGTTTACCCCAAAATGAATTCCATCATCATTTTCCCACCCACAAGTTGTTTTAAAGCTGTGTAAAGTTTGTTGTTCTGCTAAACACTATGAAAGACAATTGGAAAAATGTTTGTAATCAAACAGTTTTTAGGCACTATTGACTTCCATAGTACAGTGCCCCAGAACTGTTTAGTTTCCCACATTCTTCAAAATATCTTCTTTTGTGTTTAACAAGCAAGCTATTATAAGACTTCATGTAAAAGCAAAGGCACAAGTGACACACAAGCAAGAAGAAGAGGGCATCAGAAAGAAGGAACAGTCAGGCAGGTTTTGGGACGTAAGCTGAGCTGCTTTTGTTGCTCAATGCTTCGAGACGTCTGGCTATATTTGGAGACTCCCTTGAGATCCAGTCCATGCCAAATTCGGCCCTTTTCCTCCCATTTCCTCGTATCTAATTATACTTCACACACAGAGAGGAGAACGCATACTGGTGTGTCAGGATTTCAAACGCACGTGCCAGAACTGATGGTCCATCTCTACCTCTCCTCTCTTAAATCTCTCTCCTGTTGTTCAGATCGGCCCGCGAGGCCTTCTAGCGTGTGAAATGGTACGGCCAACTCGTGGAGAGAGAGCATATGTCCATCTATCTCTCTCTCATCCTGACACGTGTGTCCTCCTCCGCCCGTGGCCACCTGTGAGACTTCCTGTGCTCCTTCTGCTGTTGCTCCTCTATCGTTCAAGCTCATCTCCAACAGGTACCGCTGACGTGCTAACCGCCACAATCAGCGCTGACGTCTGTGAGTTTGCCAATTAAAATGTGTTTATGGATTCACATCTTTTGTTGGTCATAGCACAGCGTTCCTTCTAAAGAAACATCCTAAACTAAACCCTAACCGTAACTTTTCATTTGGATCAGTGTAAAGTAATAGTTTGATAAGAATGGCATACAAGTCCAATGCTTTACCTCGTGTTGACCTGTTTTACTAAAACACAACAGTCCCAGAATCTATGTATAGGCAACAGTAATAGTGATGTTTGCATAAACGCTATTATTAGAAGTCTCAGAGGCCTTGAAACTAACATGACTTGGAGAATGACAATAGTAATCAAAAGTGTTCCAGAACGGTTTGCTTTCCTCCATTCTTCAAAATATCTTCCTTTGTGTTCATCAGAACAAAGACATTTACTGTATATAGATTTGAGACAACTTAAAGGAATGACAATTCTGTCATTATTTACTCACCCTCAGGTTGTTCCAATCCTGAATACATTTTGTTGTTGTGCTGAACGTAAAGGAAGATATTTGGAAGAATGTCACTAGCTAATCAGATCTCATCCCCATTTACTGGCATATTAGGGAAAATAAATACTATGGGAGTCAATGGAGGACGAGATCTGATTGGTTACTTACATTCTTACAAATATCTTTCTGTGTGTTTAACAGGACAAAGAAATTGATACAGGTTTGAAATGACAAGTAAATGATGACAGAATTGTCACTTTAAGGGTGAGTAAATGAAGACAGAGTTTTCCTTTTTGTGCAAACTGTTCCTTTAATTGACACTTTACTGTTATTAAATAATAGAAAGTACAATAAAGAAATGTACAAGTAAGAAATTGTAAAGCATGATTTTTTTATTCCTAACAAGGAAAGTGAATGGTGACTGAGCCTAATATCGTTTGTTAGTTCAAGTTGGTTCAGAACATCATGACGGTGAGTAAATAATAACGCAAGTATGTAATTATAAATAATGAAAATATATTTAAGAATACATAAATGTAGTTTTGGTGAATCATCCCTTTAAAAGCCCATCTTTGATAAACCAATCCTTGTATTTCACTACTTTTTATTTAAATCATGTTTGTTGTTTTTGTGTATGTGCTTGAGTATTCGCATAATTTAACCATATCATTTTCTCTATTTGAGAGCCTAATAGGTATTTCATACTCATAATCCTACTGCATTATTCTAAAACTGGGCCCAACGTGAGATGAAGCGTTACCACATCTGAGCTTTATTACAGCACAGAGAGAGATTACACATTCACCACAGCATTTAAATCTCCACACTGCCTATTCTCATCGCCTGCTTGCATTAGACTACAGACTTCTCAGCTGTTGGTTGAATTAGCCGACTTCGTTCCATGCACACAAACATATTATTGTAAATATGATTATAAAGATGCCATTTGTAATGCCTAAGCATTTCATTCTCCAATCGGTCGTGCACATTGGTGTATTGTATTAAGACTTTATTTTATATGAATTCCCAACAATCATACAAGCCATCTGTTAAGAAGAGTTAAGAAAACCGAACAGTGGAGGAAAATAGAATGGGAAGGGGGGGGGGGGTAAAGCGAGAGAGTAAGAGAGAGAGAGAGAGAGTTTGAATAAATCCTTACCACATAATGATTACAGCGCACACGTCCTGCCTCTGATATGAGCGCAGAAGAAACCAGGATTACAACAAGACTAATCTGAGAAGCACAACTGCACGAACAACATGTAACCCCAGCAAACCATCAGAGGTCGGGGAACGACTGCTATCGGACTGGGACATCACTTTACAGCTTTATTGGATGTCGAGAATTACTTATACAAAAGCAGTTTAGTACACAAAACAACAACCTGAAGCTCAAGGGGAAAACGGAGGCAAGAATATCTGCTGGCTGGGAATCTGCAACTAAAACAAGAAGCTCCGCCTGCCGGACCCAGCCACCTGTTCGTACGGGCAGCGTTCAATACTCCGGTGCCAGTGTGCCGAAAATCGGTGGCATCTTTTATCGGGGCAAAGAGTACGTGAGACGGGAAGATGTAAAGAAGGTAAATCAAAAGTTTTGGGATATGACTGAACAAAGATTTGTTGATGTTATGACACGACAAGTCAACAGGTTAAGAATATTTTCTAAATTGTGTTCACTATGGTGGTCTTTTTTCATTTGCTTTTGCAGAATTGAATTAAACACCACTTATATTTTGACAGGTTTCGGACAGATTTTGGAACTCGCATCCAATGAGAGCCAAGACGCGCATAACCAGTGACCTTCCCGGACAAGGACGCTTCATGCTTCTCGACAGGACAGTTGTGGATAACCGTTCTCCTCTGGCACCAACCCGCTACTTTCCCCCCGTCTTTCCGCACGAGCCTCTCCCTCCCTCCTGCCATCCCACCCTCCCCTCACGGACGATGATGTGACCTTCTGCCAAACTGCTAGAGACCATGCCACCGTCACAGTGGGATCTTCTGTCTACACTGAAATAGACTCAAACAGGAGCCGAGAGCAAAGGAAAGAGAGAGAAAGAGAGTGGGGGGGAACAGGGGACCGGGAAAAAAAACCAGGACGAGTCACGGAGGAGAAATGTGCTGTGGGAAGTCCGGGCTGCATGTGGTTCGCCGAAGCAGGTAAATGAGCACCTTCACGGCACGCGTGTGCACGAGTTTAAATGGGATGTTTAAAGTTTAACACCTGTTTAAAGTGGGGATTTATTCGAGAATTGTGTTGGTATGTGAGTCAGGTGCAGTGTGAAATGAATGTCAAGTGTGTTTGTGTGTGCGCGAATCTTTCTGAAAGTACCTCGCTGTGTTTGGCTGCGATGCAGCTGTTTCATCTGCTCGAGTCTGCGGACCTACAGGTTGGATGCTTGTTGAAATTGTCTGAGCGGGGCGTTCGTTCGCAAAGTACTCAAACTAAAACCTTAAGGATAGAAAAGGTGTTTCGATGTTTTAGCTTTGTAACTCGCAGCCACTACGAGGAAAGATCAATCACGGCACACTGCAGACAAGGAGAGCGTCTCCGTTAAAGTCATCGTGCTGGAATGTTAAAGCGACAGGAATTGAATTCCCCTGAGATATCTTGGAAGGAAAGCGATGACAGCTTTCAGTAATTACTGCTGGGAGGTGTTTTTACCGAGCACATACTGACGCATTTGGGATGTGTCCCACTGACGCTGGGATAATGTGCCACTTACATACAGAAAAGAACCAGGTAGAGCACGGACAGAGACAGAATGTTAGGAGGAGAAACACGGGACAGGAGAAAGGGAAAATATGTTGGAAAGTGGCTGTGAGACCTCATGGGGTCAGTGACACATGCAAAATTAAAAAGACCCCCATTTACGCCCATCTTCAGTTTTAATCGTGTTCAGATATTTTCTGGATGGAATCATTGCATACAAATGTATGAAAGCAACGATCATTAATTTTGCTTTGCTAATTTCCTTTTTGGAATATGTGGCATTGTGCACGAATATAAATTGTTGTAGTTTATCTGTAAAATCGAAGTATTTTTTAAGATGACCTGATTGCCCTTGCGTCCTCGCAATGTCATCAAAATACTTTACCTGTAGAATTATAACAGTCCTAGTTTTAACCTTCTTCATGATATAACTGTATAATAAGAAATCTCTTTGCCCTCAGCGTATTCCCAATGCTTGTTATATTTTATGTGGGAATGTTTTCAACATTTTTATGTTGCCGATTGTAGGCAGGTTGGCTGAATTTAGGTCTGTGACTGGAAATCTATTGAATTTGTGAGAAATATGTAGGTTAGCACGACAGCTTGGCAGTAGGATCAGAGCAGTATTGCTTGTTTAGTATGAAGGACGCAGTATACGCTTCAGAAGTGTAGGTCAGCTTTGCCAATTGCCTGACTATGACGTCAAGAGTACTGTATCTCTACGTTCTCGGTTGTACGAGTTAATGGTGATTTTACTATGGTCTTCGTGTTCAAATTTTGTGTTATTGAGACTCATTCTGCCGACCATTTACAAACCATTTACTGTCCAATGTGAGTACAGTTTACTTCTGCATCTGCGAAACGTACAATCATTTTGCATTTTTGCTTCATGGTGGTTATTACAGGCTTGAGTCAAGGGATCCCAACCTCTTACTCTATGAAATTTTGCTGCCTAGGTTTGATCAATAGTGCGTGTTGTAGGGATGTAACAATATTATCAATTTCATGGTATGACAATAGCAAAATTGTCTCAATATTATCGTGGTCGCATGACTGTATTAAATGATGGGTCTTCCAGGACTTTAACATAGAGAATGTTAAACAATATAATAGATATTACCTGTGTCAAGGTCCAGCTGGTGCAGTTTTTTATGTTATAAGAGGGATTTTTATTGTCATTTGAGCTATCTCATACTATACCTCATAACTCAAAGCATCAGTTATGATTAGAGGATAGAGAGAAGAGGACAGGATATGACATGGTTCATTTGTACGTAATTGTAATGTTCAATAATTGTTCAATGTACACTTCTGCCACTTTTTTCCAAGTCCTCATTTAAATACCGCAACTGTACCGCAGGCACTAAACCGAGGTATTGTTGTACGGTGAGAATTTGATATTGTTAAATCC
Source organism: Triplophysa dalaica (assembly GCF_015846415.1). NCBI lineage: Eukaryota > Metazoa > Chordata > Actinopteri > Cypriniformes > Nemacheilidae > Triplophysa > Triplophysa dalaica. The sequence continues at coordinate 6,366,011 of NC_079548.1, forward strand.
CTAGTGTGTTGAGATTGGCTAGTAAAGAGTTAGTTGGAATGAGTGTCGGGTTTTCTTGTACAGTTAATAAGGCAGGAGGAGGGTCAGCTCTGTCATGGCCATATTCTATGTAAGCAGAGAACAGATGCATTGATCGCAGGGTTTGCTGGCTCCACACGGCAATGACTTCCATCTCACAACAGGGTGGACGTACATGCGCACACACACACACACCCACAGTCACAGAATCACACATGGGCATTTGAGAACTCGCACACACTCGCTTTCTGATTCTTGGCTAATTTATGTATTTGTAGTGATGCTTGTACTAAAATTGTGTAAAGCGTACTATGTTTTAGGGATTTTCTAACCTGTACGTGTATAATTTCCTGTATTAATCCAGCACTGTTTGAGGTGTTGACTTGTGAATGTGAGAACACCACTAAAATGTGTTCAAATGTAAAATCTTTTTGAAACTGTGAGTGTTGCTGAACCTCATTTTCCTGATGCTATCTTAATCTCTACAATGCAAAAAAAAGAACACAATCACACACAAATAACTCATGTAATGTACTGCAAATAGATGCACACAAACACGGATGGCACGGATGACAAACTTGTAGACGTAAAGATCATGGTGATGACACAATTTACTACCAGTATTGGCATTCCTGCTAGCAGTGACTTTCTGTCACTGCAAAAGGTGGATGTTTTGGAAAAAGTTTGATATGGTAAAACTTTACAATAAGGTTGAATTTGTTAACGATTAGACAATGGATTAGCTTACATGGACGCACAATGAACAATACTTCTAATACCCAAATTTGCGTTATTTCCAACATTTACTAAACATTTAAATTGTGAATGACATTCCATTCCATTCCATTTTCTACCGCTTATCCGAACTACCTCGGGTCACGGGGAGCCTGCGCCTATCTCAGGAGTCATCGGGCATCAAGGCAGGATACACCCTGGATGGAGTGCTGTGAATGACATGAGTAACTTTATTAACATTAAAAGGATTAATGCAGTACAAGATGAAAAGCGACATTGCTCATTGTTAGTTAATGCATTCACCAATGTTAAGAGATACAACCTGGTAAAGTGTTAACTTTGATGGGTAACACTTCACTATAGGGGGCAATTCTCACTATTAACAAGTTGTTATTAGCATAGCTATTATTGGCATATTGGCTGTTTATTAGTACTTATAAAGGATCCCTGACCCCACCGAATCCCTAAACACAATAATTACCTAACTAACTATTAATAAGACACAAATTAAAAGTTAATTGGGGAAAAAGTCATAGTTAATGTTTGTTAATAGTGAGAATTGCCCCCTATACTGAAGTGTGAGCCCTTGATTTAATACAATGACCATTAATGCTTCTCAATATTTTCATTTTAGTCAGTTTAAACAATGCTTTACGCACAAATAATGGTTTACAATTAATGTGATGGATGTAAAAGCAATGTATGTATCAGAAACTGATTGGATGGTGAAAAGACGACTTTATTCATTTTGAGAGATCCACAATTCTCGGTCACTAATCACTATCATTATGATAAAGGCCAGCGGTTCTCAAACTTTTTTGGCTTAAGTACCCCTTTTTATGATTTTTTCAAGCCAAGTACCCCTTGACCAGAAAACAACATTTTACTTTAAAATACAGTGAAATGTATTCACTGCAAACCATAATTATATCTAAATTTATGAAATTTATTTTTTATGTATCTTTGTGTAGTCCTAATTTCATATAAAATCCTATTTTCATAATTTATTGATTTTCATTATTTATTCCTAAATGTCAGTTTCTCTCACGTACCCCCTGCAGTCCCCCTGGGGGTATGCGTACCCCCATGTGCAAACCACTGATATAGGGCAAGCCAACTAATTCCTTCTTAAATGTCATGTTGTTTCCCACTAAAGAAAGAATGTCAAATCGTTTTGCAGGGATGAGTAGATGATGACAGACTTTAATTTTTTGGGTGAACTGTCGCTTTAAGAGTTATCTGGTACCTGATGGCATCACATTCAGGAGCAGCTATAGGACAATGCAGCGTCAGCATGCTGTTACACTATGCGTCAAACAAAGCTGATCGGCTTAATGAAATGGTTAAATGACTTTAAACTGACTTCACTGGAGTGGACACCCACACATGCACAAATGCACACACACAAACACGCCGCACACACACGTCTCATTCTCAGTATACATTGTGACACATTTTTTATTTTATTTTTCATTTTAAATTCAGCACTCTTCCATAAAAACTACTGTTTGGTATCACAATATAAAATAAAAGGTATTTTGTGATCATAGAAAACAAAAATGCTTATTTGAAATACATTTACAGTAATAGGCAACTGATTCTAAGGTTATAAGCACGATGTAAATATGCACAAGGTATTACGATGACACGAAAACCATTAAACATCTAGTGTAGAACAAACAAAAACGTGGCGCTTGCCAGTTTGATCCAAGGTCATTCTGGGAAAATTGGACATTTCTCCATCAACATATTCTAACGGCCACATGTTCTGTCAATCTGGCTAATTCCTTTGAGAATCTGGTGGGAAATGAACAATTATACTTCGACTGCAGGTGAAAATGTGATCGCACATACTTCCCACTTACGTGTGGGCACCTCCGGTCGGCGTTCAGGTGTTTGTGTCAGCCAAACACGTGCTTGTATTTGTATTCTGAGTGCAAGCACACCCTGTCCACAGAAATGTCCTCTAGCAATGATGACAGCTAAATGCTTTCCGAAACGGAAGAAGCTCACACCTTGCACTGAAGCAGTTTATTGTGTATATGTAATATGTATCATGTCATGTTTCCAAAGGCAACATTTCATACGTATGTTTAACAACTGCCACGTGAGACCGGAAATCACTGGTTAAAGTGAAACCAGACACATGGATTAAAAACAGCTGCTATATTAATGGAGCGTGGCGTCTTTTACATCTTGTTAATAGAGTCACAGCTCAATTGCTGTCTATTTAGAGATGCTTAACAAGGAAAACATCACAATTACTATTGCTTATTAAGTACATGCTAAAAATGCTGGATTTCAACCCATGGTTGTGTAAATTATGGTCCAATTCATAGATTTCTGTGGATCGCAAAAGAAGATATTTGGATACACAACCAATGCAGACTTCACCATAACACAACCGGAGCTGACCTTTAACAGCGATGCTATATCACATATGTGTGAAGTCTATAGCTGAATGTGTCAGGTAAAATGGATCACTGACCCTGCATTACACTTTCAATTCCATTGTAATATGCCGCCTTTAGATGTTATTACAGTTAAACAGCCCGGAACAAATCCACCTTCACGCAGAAACATACGAAAAAATAATAAAAGCTGCTTTTTGTGTTAGGAGGCTTGACAGTGAGTGAGTGTCAGTGAGTGTGAATGTGTCAGGGAGGAAAGACGAACTTTGGGTTAATAGAGAACTTTAAACAATGCCGCAGGCACTGATCCTGGACCAGTTCTCTGATGGTCAAGAATAAAAATGTGGTGTTAAAATGCTAATTGTAAAACAAAATTAGAGTGAATATGGATCATTGACAAAAAACATTTAACATAAGGATTTTTGAAGGCATAGTTCACCCAAAAATGATTATTTTGTCCCTTTTGTCATTTCAAACCTGTATGACTTTCTTCTTCTATTGACATTTGTGTTGGATGGCATTGGTTTTCTTACCAGCATTCATCAAAATCGTCTTTTGTGTTATGCTGAGGAAAGAAAGCCATACTAATAAAGCCATTTTACTAATAAAGTTTGTCACTTGATCATGCACTCTTCATGCACAGTGTACCAGCATTTCCATGTAGTTAATAGGAAGACATAAAATACATTATTTAGAAATATGTTGTTTAAAATACATATTTTTAAATATACACTGTAAAACTTTGCTGTAGTTTTGCAGCAGGTATGCCAGTTACTTACTGTAGATTTTATTTACAATTTTGTTTTAAATATAAACTGACCTATTTAGGGATGCACGATAAATTATCGGCCATATCGGGACCGGCCGATAAATGGACAATTCTAATGTAATCAGATTTCAGATAATGTAATTTTAGATCTCAAAAGTCAAAGTTGAACTCAAAGTGAAAGCTGTACCAACAGGAAAGCAATTCAATCTACAGTAAATTACTGTCAAACCTGCTGCAAAACTACAGCAAAGTTTTACAGTATACTATATTTTATATTTACAGCATCTCACACTAGGCTCCAGCATCCCTGTGATCCCACATATAGGGATAATCCATAAAGATGATTTCATTGGCAAAAACGTAAACAAATATTACGTGGCTCAAATTTATTTTCGGTAAACCTCCCCAAAGATTCAACAACTGATTGTTTCAATTGAATTTAATTCAATGAATATACACTACAACCTTAGCATAAATTAATATGAATTAAGTATAAAATAAATGTTTATAGTGTAACCAAACTCAGTCCGGAAGTTAACTTCGGGCTAAAGTGTGCGTCCAATGTAACCATCTATAGAGAACAAATGGATGTCACTCTACAGGTTTTACCACAATGATGCCCTTAAATTTCTAGTCAGGCTGGATGATGTTGGTCCAGTCACCTTGCATGGGATTAGATGACCTGCAGGCTGGGTGAGAATCAGTCAGTGTCATGTTAAAGCAGCAGGACTGCTGCATGACTGGGCTTTAATGAGATCTAATGACTCTTTAATGGCTCATTACGACACAGTCGTGCTGCAGAGCTAATGGGAGCCATATGAACACACGCACACGGTATAATACATTAACAAATGCAACCATATACTTTACTTCAAGTACTAAAGCACAATGCACTTTTTATAACAGCTCATGCCTTAGTCCTCGTAGGTTTTAGTAGACTGCAGTCTGAATACAGGCAGCATGCAGGTAAAAAGGATGTGTGGCCAGCATAAATGTGACAACGTGACAGCTTGTTATCGGTGTTTATCATGAGCCTATAACGACAGGCATCATTTAATCAGGAACAACAGGTGTAGATATGAACGCGGAGGTTTTCTAGGCTTCCGACGGACAGGATGAGTTATGAAAGCTGAGGGGTGAAATGCGACGACAGGCCGAATGAATGTTGCAGTTTAAACATTTGTCAGCACCTCGGTCGTGAAGATGGGGATTTAAAATGGAGCGTTGACCTTGATTTGATGTGACAATAGCGGCGGCTGTTTATCGACTATGATGTTTGGCCAAAATTGAGATCAGTGATGGACGGTCTAATTTGAAGTCACTCCGCATGTTCAGGAGGATTTCTTTGGGAACAGTTTGTTTTGTCAAAACGCTTTAAAGATATAGTAAGTAATATTTTGGAGGATCTATTGACAGAAATGCAATATAATATATGGCTGTGGAAATACATAAATGGCAGTGGAAAAGGTAAGTGAACCTTTTAAACTAATAACTGGTTGAGCCCTCCCTTGGCAGCAATAACCTCAACCAGGGGCTTCCTGTAGCTGTGGATCAGACCTCACATCGTTGAGGAGGAATTTCTTCCTGGCAGAACTGCTTTAGCTTTGTCATATTCCTCTTCAAGTCAATCCATAGCATCTCTATTGGGTTGAGGTCTGGGCTCTAACTTGGCCACTCCAAAGGGCAGATTTCATTTTTCTGAAGCCATTATGTTCTACTCCGGTGTTTTGGTCATTGTCCAGTTGCATCACTCAGCTTCTACACCATTTCAGCTGACGTACAGAGATTCTCACATTATACTGAAGAATTGCCTTATATACTTTCGGAATTCATCTTCCCCTCAATGATTCCAAGCTGGCCAGGCCCTGATGCAGCAAACCAGGCCCAAATCATGATGTTTCCTCCACCATACTTTACAGTTGGGATGATGTTTTCATGATGACATGCGGTGCTCTTTTTACGCCAGATGTAGTGCTGTGTGTTTTTTCCAAATAGTTCAATATTAGTTTCTTCAGTCCACAAAACATTTTGCCAATACCGCTGTGGAGTGTCAATGTGCTCTTTTGCAAACTTCAGGCGTGCAGTGGCTTCCTTCGTGGTGTCCTGCCGTGGATAACCTGCTTGTTCAGTGTTTTAAGTATTGTAGACTTATGAACAGAGATGTTAGCAAGTTCCAATGATGCCTTCATATATTTGGCTGTCATTCGGGGTTGTTTCTTTACCTCATTGATGAGTCTTCATTGTGCTCTTGGTGTCATTTGGACGGAGCGCCCGCTTCTTGGTAGAGTAGCAACAGCACCAAAGTGTCCATTTGTAGATTGTTTGCCTAACTGTAGACTGGTGAATTCCTAAAGTATTTGAAACAACTTTGTAACCCTTGCCAGCTTTGCATAAATCAACAATTCTTGATCGTAGATCCTCTGAAAGCTCTTTTTGGCGAGGCATGGCTCTGATAGCGTGTTCTTCTTGTGCAGCGCAAACTCCAAAAGTTTGAGAGGTTTTTATCAGTCAAAGTAGCTGTAGTCCACACCTCCAAACTTAATATCTAAAGAGACTCAGATGTGCTAAAACCTGCTTTTTTGAGGTCATTAACTCAAGGGTTCACATACTTTTTCCACAAGCACTATGAGTTTTTTTGGTCCTTCTCAATAAAGACATGAAAGATCATCAAAAAAATGTTGTGTTATAATTTTATACACATTTTACTGGTCAATACCCTTGACTTAGATGAAGACTTAGATGAAGATTAGATCACATTTTATGACAAACCACCTATTTCTTGGAACTCTATCTATGTTTTCAGAGGTGTATAATGACCTTACCAAATGAAGCATTGAGTTTTTATGACCTTAGAATGAGCAATTTCTATCTACATACACCTTGCATGAAATTTGTCATGTTGTTTCTACAGTAGCCCTAAATGGACAAACTGCTGTTTCGCAAATTCCTTATCTCCTTCTGCAAAGAAGCGAAAATGTGATGAGATCTGAGTTCTGTGTCAGCCATCATATAATGTCGAAAGGGAGGGGGAAGGGTGGAGTGAGCCGTTGGTTGCAATTCGCTACCTCACCACTTGATGCCGCTAAATTTCACACACTGGACCATCGACTTTGAAGATCTTGTGAAATGAAAAATGGAGGTTTGTGCTGTTAGTCGATATCTGTTTGGTTTGAAGTCATGTGTCCAGTAGTGTATTCCCTAAATGCGACAAAATTAATTTAAATAAATAATAATAGTTTTATGAAGTCTTATACAGCACAGTATTCCAGAATAAAATCTTTTCATTGAGAATTATGAAAATAGGAACTTTGTTAAGCACAATTTTTTCTTGAAACGATGCATCAACAATCAACTAGAACAGTTCAGTCAGAGATTTGATCCCTTGCAGGCTTGTAACATCATTTTGGTTGTAGGCTGTTATTCCTGTACTACATTCAATTTGATTTAATCTGATACTGTCCGTCTAGCACGAGACGACTAGCGCTACTTTTCGGGATTATTACTTTGGTCTCATATTGCCATTTTCCTTTTGTCCTCTCACTCTCTTGATATTACAACCCACTGTGGCTGGAGATGAGCTTGGCCTTATGAGAGTACAGAGGGGGTTGACACTCCAGAAAACTCTTTAAATGTCAGGACCTGGCAGAATATGTAGTAATGTAATCCTAATGGATTTATGAATGGTTCAGAAGGTTTCGAATGAATGGAACCGGAAGTTAAAATGAGGGATGGAAGGAAATATTTTCACTTCATTTTAGAAATGTAGAGTTCTTTTTAAAGTGTGAGGACCTTAAAGGCAGTAAGATTATTTTATAACTGGTGGGACAATGACCTTGAGGTTATAAGAATACTTTTTGTATTTTGTAAAACCAGTGCAAAACCAGATTCTCTTAACGGAATATAATGTACTATTTTATTATATTTGTTTGTGAGATATAATGGTATAAATTCCAATCAATAACTTTTCCATGTATTAGTGAAGGCATTTCAGGCGATTAAAGATTTCCGCTTCTTTTCCCCACTAGAGGGTGTTGAACACTTTGAGGTTGCTGTGTTAACTTTCTACAGAGATCAGTTTAGAGCCACATCACATATAACACATCATATAAACAGTATTTTTCTCCAGATATGTATGGCAGCTGGTTTACGGTTAGAATATAGGAGAGAGCTGAATGGATCTGTGGTTTTGACTTTGATCTAATCTGGTGTAGGCTATGTTCTTAGAGGCCAGGATTTAGAGAGAGCCAAATGAGAGAGATCACTAATCTGAACAGACACAAACTTTCTACTGATAGCAGCTGAGTACAAGCAAGGACAGTGACACATTTAAAAACCGAGAGAGAGAGAGAGAGAGAGAGAGATTGTTGTTGATTGGTAGACTGGATTACATCTCTTAAAGGGCAAGCGTGTTATTTCTGACCTAGCATCGCTATAGATACTGTAGATTGTTAAAGTAATCACTTTTTAACAAGTTTTCCCAAACCCATGCCATTGGTTGACATTATCTTACTATTTTGGGATGGCTGGGATTCCAGTCCAACTACACAGTGTTTTTGTAGTGCCACTAAAGGCCCAGATTTTGCCCAGATTTTCAGTCTGGACTTGTTGCAGAAAGTCTGCACTAGTCTGCAGATTTCGTCGCGTAGTGTGTGATACTCAGTTTTTCTCTACAAACTTTCAAAAAGTCTGCAAGTGTGTGATGTCTAGTTTTTTTTAATCTGTTCAGATTTTAAAAATCCTGCAGTGTAGTCCAGCCTTAAAACACAATGTCTAGAGTTTTGGAAGGTAGTTAAAGGGAAATTATATCATTACTTATTTACCCACTCATGTTGTTTCAAACCTGTATGGTTTTATTTCCTCTGTGGAAAACAAAAGAATATATTTTAAGCAATGGGCCGTGATGTTGCTTATTAACCATCATTCTTGAAAATATCTTCCTTTGTTTTCGGAAGAAGAAAGAAAGCCACACAGGTCTGAAATGACATGAGGGTAAGTATTAGGTATAAGTAATAGGTAGAAGAATTTAATCTTTTGGGTGAACGATCCCCTTTGCTTGATTGCAAAATTTAGCTTGAATGTTAATATGTCAGCCACAAGGAGCTTAAAATAGTTTTCTATTCTTTTCAAAAACATAAACAAAACATTTGCATTTAGAAGAAGATATAAGCAAAAAACATTTACAGTATCATTTACACCAATACAGGTCAATGATTTTGATGACTTCATTCTACACATCAGCTTTTTATGAACAACAAAATCCTCTTAAAAATCTAAAGCCTTCTGCCCCCACCACTGGCTATTTCAAAAGGAGGAGGAGTCGCAAAAAAACACACTTAGGTACCTAAGTGATCCTTTATAGGTCCAGTGTATGAGCTTTAGCGACATCTAGCGGTAAGGTTGTGAATTGCAACCAACTGCAAATTCCATGTAAGAGGACTCGCGGTGTATGTAGCTCATTCTAAAATAATCAAAACATAACGTTGTTTATAAGGTCTTCATAGACCTCTGAAGACACAATTATGTATAATATATTGTATTATATTTCTGCCAACATATCCTCCAAAAAATGAAACATTGAATCTTTAACATACATCCTTAAGAGCGCAGAATCTTTTGTGTCTGGCTATTTATAACAAAAATAATGTCATGGTCCTACTTCATCTTCTTTCTGTATAAACTCTTGGCTTCAGAGACCAATGCTCTCTACTGTCTGCTTTCACAGCAGTTATCCAAACATTTATCACAGCTGAAATAGGAAATATGTAAATGCAATCTATCACCAACACAGGCAAGCCAGTCTTGAATTAAAAGCAATATCGCATCGGTCAAAAGAGACACTGTGTGTTTACTTATTGTTCCACTTGATGGATTATTAGTGTAAGGTTAATAAGGCCACGAAGCTGTGTATCAAAACAAAAGCATGTGCTATCTGTGCCAACTGCTGTGCTGAAATCTGTTAGCGTTACTGTGGGAAAAAACACAAATTATAGCCGATCTATGATTATAAGCAAGATTGGAACAGTGTGAATTCTTTAAAAATCGAACATGTTTACCCCAAACCGTCTTCCTTAAATGTAAAAGGTATTTAAACCTACTTTATGGGCCAGTGTAGGAATAAAAGCATTAAGACGGGCTCTGCCACAAGGGATGCTGAATGAGGTGATACCATCAGGCGGCGACGCTTGACATACTAGGGGGGATTACCAGGATTACATGGCGTCTGGTTTATGAGACATGGTAAATTTGGTCAGCATGTTTAAAGTGGCATTTCGGCAGCGCTCGTGTCTCCAGGCAGTTGGATGGCTAAAGCCATTCAAAGACCCGAATCCTTTTGAAAACGGAACTGTTTAAGGGATAACCCTGACACGTTGATACTGACGTTGTATAAGCGTTGCCGTTTTGATGTGGCCGGATGTACTACTGTGATCACGATATATTGAGTGAGAAATGAACCTCACCTTTATGTCTGTTTTTCAACCGGCTGAAAACAAGCCGTAACAAGGTTACTTTAAGGGCACTGTTTCAAGTGTCTATTGCCTATTGACTTTTCATTGCAGGGATTATGCTGGGCAGCTCTGTAGAAATAAAGGCCAAAAGACACACAAGTTAGGGGTCATAAATCCTCATGTTCTCCACTTGTTGAGAGAAAAAGGGATTTTTTTCCACAGTGCCCACCATCTGTTGGATCAGGCTGTGTGGATTCAGTGTGTCAACTCAACAGCTGGACAACTTGGTGACTTTTGGCTCTACGAAAGCTCTATTTTAAACATGCAATATCAGGACACAGCTCTGACGGACATTTTTTATAAGAACAATAGCAAATGTTTAATATTTCACCCAAAAATGGTTGGGTTTTATTTAAGGAAGCCGCTGAGTAAATGTTGAAATCTATGGTACTGTTGCATATACAAATACTCAGCTTGTGTAATACTTTAAAGGGATGGTCCCTCCAAAATAAAAATTCTGTCCTTTCTTCACCCTAATGTCATTTAAAACATGCATTTGACTCTTTCTTCTGTGGAACAAAAAAGAAGATATTTTGAGAAATGTCTCTGTGGCTTTGTGTCTGTACAATTGAAGTCAATAGGGGCCAATGTGGTTTGGTCACCAACATTCTTCAAAATTTCATCTTTTATGTTTTGCCGGAAAAATAAAGTCATACATGTTTGAAATGACAAGGCGTTAATAATGATGAACGAATGTTCATTTTTAGGTACACTGTCCCTTTAAGATTCCATCAAAGTTTGTAGTTGGAGCATTGGAAAAGGACTCAAACTTCACACCCCACCAAATGTCCCAAATTGCAGACCCAAATTAATTCCAAATCTAATGCTGTCTCTATCTTTTTTTGTCCCATACAGGCAGTAGGCGACTGAGATGGGCGTTTATCTAGGGTGTCTCAGCGACACACTGTGGCTGCCATTGCTGCTGCTGCTGTTGTCCGTCAGCTCCGTACCCCGTTGCCAGGGCCGACCGTACAGGACGGTTGAGCCCACCGTGAACGTGGTGGTGGTCTTCAGCGGCTCCTCCTACCAGGTGGAGATCAAAGGTCGACTGAGTCGGGAGAACTTCCTGGACCTGCCGCTGGAGGTGAACCCCATCACCGTGCTGGTGAACAACACCAATCCGCGTACCCTACTGACTCGCATCTGCGACACGCTGGCTGCTAACAGGGTGCACGGAGTGGTCTTTGAAGATAACATTGGGTCGGAGGCAGTTGCGCAGATCCTGGACTTCATCTCGACGCAGACGGCGGTGCCCATAGTGGGCATCAGCGGGGGGTCTGCTGTTGTCTTACCGCACAAGGTTAGAGTCAAGCTAAATTCTGGTTTCTGATTTATAAATAGTCAGAAATAGTTGTTTTAAAGTTGGCGTCAGAAATAAATAAATATTTTGTCAGATGGTCATTATCATAAAATATATCTCAGTAGGGCACCCAGGAGCCATAATATGCAGGCAAGGGGTTTTATACCATCTTAATTTTGCAATAATAACTGGATGACTGTATATTATGCCAAACTGCTACGTGCACAATAAATGGCCATGAAATATTCATGCAAGTTTTTTAAGCCATAAAATATTACGCAAGACATCAAGAACCGTCCAGACAAAGGTTCTTTAAAGAACCATCTCTTTCTTACCATTTTATATACTGACAAACTTCTTCGGATGTTAAAGGTTTTAATGGAACCATTTAGACAAAGAAGATTCTATGGCATCCTGAGTGCAGTTATGTTAACACAAAAAGAAAATTCTGTAAATCCTGATTGTGACTCTTTCTTCTGTGTAAACAAAAGAAGATATTTTGAGAAATGTCTCAGTGGTTTTGTGTCCATATAATGGAAGTCAATAGGGCGAATGGTGTTTGGTTACCAACGTTCTTTGAAATATCTTTTATTTACAATATCTTCTCTTGTGTTCTGCAGAAGAAAGAAAGTCATACAGGTTTTTAATGACATGATGATAAGTAAACGATGAAAGAATTAACATTTTGGGATGAAATTTCCCTTTCAAAATTGTGTGCAACATAACAGACTATAAAAGCAACGAGAAAGTCAAATGAAGTATAAGTAAGTCTCTCAACGCTGAAATCTCTCGGGAAACATTAGTGAGTCTGGTGTTCATATCTAGAAAACCTTTTTTTGGACAAAATGAACTAATTAAAGTGCCATTATTCATCATGTTATCATCCTTCGCTGGCTCTATTGCTTCCCCCCTGTCTGAAAATATCGTTTGCCATGGAGTTTTAAACATCATTATGCGTTAAATTGGAATTGTACACAATTAAATAGATAGGAACTGTTGTTTTTAAATAGTATTGATTTGTTCCCAAACAGATCAAACAGACTACACAATGGGTTTAAGGGCTTGTTTGAGCACAATGGCAGAAACATGAAACCAACAGAGGTTTGGAACTAAGTCTCATTTTTAACATAATAATTCTTATTTTTTTTATTTTGACATACCCAAGTCTGAAGTCTAGTTAACAGTAATAATCCTAAATCACAGTTGCTCATTTTGTGGAATTGCTTACTGTAGTGGTTTTCATATGTGGTCTCTAACAGAAACCATTGGTATTACTGGAGTCATTTGTAAAGGAGACCACTGTGGGCTTATATGAGATTAAATGGGAGGTCTGAAGGGCTTGAAATGTGTATCGCTGTGGTGTTCGACTCATGCAGCGAAACTATGATCATCTGCCCTGCAATCCAAATAGAGCTCAGCAGGACAATATATGATGGCCTGTCCCCGTTTTATTGCTTCTATTCAAATTGCTGTGGACAATAACAGAGAGAAAAGTTCAGTAATTTCCACAATATAAATATAGATATAAAACTGTTATTTCTGGTGAGATATGAAGCAGTCAAATCCATATATTTGGCAACGATCACTCAATGAATGGATTAACAACTTCTTTCAGACTAATTTGCAGTTCAATAAAATCTCTCATAACTATTTTACAAGGGGGTTTATTTGTATGAATTTATACGAATCTCATGAATTTTTGCATAATCTGCTTTTGTGCCAGGGTTATTTGGAGTTGAAGCATTTTTCTAATAACCATACTTTTTTGTACGATTCACATTATACAGATTCATACTCACTTTGCAAAATCGTGTTAAACATTTGAGCAAAATCAAGTATCCAAGTAATGGATAACTAGCAACATATTAAGTGTTTAAATGAACCATATTCGGGTACACTTGTCAGACCAGTTCTTTTAAGCAGATAGACTTTTAAGATACTTCAAATCGATCTGTTAAACTGATGAAGTTTGAGATTAAAGGGACAGTTCCAAATCTGAATACATTTCTTTTATCTGATGAACACAGATAAAGATATTTGGAAGAATGCTTGTAGGCAAACAGTTCTTGGACCCCATCGACTTCCATGGTAGGAAAATTGAAAATGGTAGTCGAAAGTGCCCCAGAACAATTTGCTTTTTTACATTCTTCAAAATATCATCTTTGGTGTTTAACAGTACAAAGAAATGTATAAAGCAGTTTCAATGGTGACCAAAAACTGTTTGGTTACAAGCATTGATCCAAATATCTTTCTCTGTGTTCATCAGAACAAAGACATTTATACAGAATTGGAAAAACGAGGGTGAGTAAATGAAGACATACTTTTTTAAGGTGAGCTGTTCCTTTAAGACCAGTTTCGCAAAACCAATGGAATACAATAAACATCATGAGCTTAAAATATAGTCGCACCACTAGTTTGTGTTACATGAGACCTCAGGATGAGAATTTAAGGAGCTGAATGACTCTCATCTATTCCGCCGTTGGCCGGCTGGCATGGCTGTGCCCAGCGGACTTTCGACAGCCATCTCAGGTTCTAACTGATGAATGCCACTGATACACCAGATGGTCACCCTGCTGCCCACCTTCCCTGCCACGTCAAGATACTTAGTGAAATTCAGTAGCATTTTCACTTTAAGTGTCCAAATCCATTTCAGGTTGATAACTGTTAAGGGCCGTATTGATACAGATTTTGACCATTTTTCTCTTTGGTCTGCTAGTAATGTTAGTCACGGTTTCGTACACCTTCGTAATTTAGATTTTCCTGGCCCTCCACTGCCCTCTGGCTGACCCTCAGAGTTAAAGTTGTGGTATAGTGAGAAATCGCATTTCCTTGCTTCCTGTTAACTGTAGTATGTTATTTAACAGGGTCTTTGAGATCCAACCCCAATCAATAGATGTGTTCGACTTCACAAGGCTAATCCACATATAACATTAAAGGACAGCAAGAGTGTTTCGAAAGCCGAACACAAACACAAATAAAGGCTGGTGGGGTTGATTGAATTAGAAGTAAACTTTGCTAAAGGAGTGTTGCTGTAACTTTCAGAACTCTGAAAATGTAAGGTTAAAGAGAAGACAAGGGACAAAGTAAGTTATAAAATATCTGGTATCATTCAAATGCAATCGTAGGGAGAGAAAACGAGAGAGAAAGAGAGAGATTGTAACCATTGTGGCAATATCTATAATCAATGGTTTTAATATCACGGTTATTGTCAATGCCCTAGTTGGATTTACAAAAAATGTCTCCTGTATTGATGTACAGATAGGCATCAGTCCATCCGAGTTCTCTCCCTCCATTTCCATCAGCAATAAGACGACATGGGAAATGAATCTATTAAAGCTCTGGGAATAATGCGCCACATGACAATTTAATTACATTATTGAGTACTTTCTCCTCAACAGTTCTCATCAAACTGAGCCAAACACACTCCTGTGGCGAGTTCGTTCATCCATCACAAAACAAAGGCAAAATACTTCTTTAGACATTCAGAACCACACCTCTGATCCTAACAACGCCCAGAATCCAATATAGTCTTCGTAAATTCATTTATTCGCACCCAGTTATTCTTGCAGGCCATGTACAGAATGTAATCTTGCACTGAATCGGGCGTTCATATGTCAACCATGCCATGAGAATGAAATCCTAGTGTGTTTCCCCTCAGCAGTCAATCACCGATCAATGCAACATTCATGTTGTTCCGGCAGGTGGCTCGGAGTTGACGGCGTACGGCAGGAAAACTGTTTTCAGGCACGAGAGAGTAGAAAAGGAACAGGTCCTTTGCCAACATAACTCGGATTTCTTGGAAGTGTATCGCTGGATCTTGATATTTGCTTAGCAGTTCCTCTGAGACGCACAGAAAGATATTTGCTTTATCTGTGTGGTACACGGAGCCACAGGTCTGTTTGGGTGAATCACAGTCATTCTGCTATCTCTCACACACACGCAGAGACTTTTCTTTCAGAGATAAAGCGTAAGAAGCTAAGCTATATATTTATCTTTTGACTGGAGCAGTAACCCCATAGGTACTAACGCATGAATAAAAGATTGAGCGAGCTACCCACGAATATGTACCATCAAGCACATCTCACGGAACGTTTTTTGTTACATATCAAAGCATTGGGAACTAAAGAATAAAGAAGCAGCAAATCTTTATTTTTGAATTGCTGTATATGTTTGTGCACACAAAAGTCACGCTAATGATGCTAAGTTGTTTTTGGTGGGTGCCAGGGTGTTGCTATGCAGTTGACGGAAGGTTAGTGTCCATATAGGGACTCAATTTCATCTTTAACGAATTTAGTAACTAATGAATATTAAACTATTCTGAGTTGACCCACAAATAAAAATGTAGTCATCGTTTATTCACCTTCTCATCACAAAACGAACGATGTCCATACAATATCATTGGAAGTCAATGGGTGCCAATGTGGTTTTGTTATTGATGTTTCTCAAAATATCTTGATTTGTGTTCTGCAGAAGATTAAAGTCGTACAGGTTTGAAATGACATGAGTGTAAGTAAATGACAACAGAATCTTCATTTTTGGGTGAACCTGCCCTTTAAAGAAGCTCCAAAAGTCTTAAAATTGAAACAGCATTCAAGGTTAACACTAAAATAAAGTCAGACTTGGCATGTGAAGATCATTCGGGCGGTGCTACGAAAATTGTCAGGTGCGATTTCTCCAAGTTTTACATTTTTATTTCCGAGAGGTCACGCTTTGACGTTTTGATCTTCTATTGGTCTCACGCACTCACGTGACACGAATTGCAGGTCAGAGTTCACCAAACTTGAACTTTGCAATATCGTTGGACGGGCTTGCGTCACGATTCATCTATCGCATTCCCATGCGTATGAATGGAACTCAATGGAGGGAAAAGTCAAGCGTGACCGCGGAAGGACAAACTGGTATAAATATAATGATGAATATTTATAATGATCATGAACAACCTGTTGGAGGGTCAGAATTTCTGTCTGGGCAACAAAGCATGAAAATAGGCTTTTAAGTACGCAATGGGACCAACTTATAAATATCTAACCCATTATATCACCTGAAATGGTCAAGCATTCAAACTTGATTTTTAGAGCATTTAAAGGGGTCAAAGAACAGGTGGAATAAACCGGAACATTTCCCATTCCCAGGCTAATGGACTGCCTTACCCTACTTTCTCAAACCTGGTGTCTGAAGGACATTACCGTGTAACATTGAAAACTCTAAACTCTCCCTCGGGAAATAGTTTAGAACAATAGGAATATCCAGTTAGCCTCTATTCACAACTCGGACAGATTTACGTCCCCCTCCCCATTTAAATCAACAACAATAAATGTTCTTTACTGTATTGTGCTATCATATAAGATACTATTTTGGGTTAAAATTACAAAATTTGTTTTCATAGTCTAAAATAATGTATGTATCACGCACTTAAACTTTTCCATGTTCTTCCCAGGGTGACGGCTCTACGTTCCTTCAGCTGGGTTCTTCCATTGAACAGCAGATCAATGGCATGTTTAAGGTGATGGAGGAGTACAACTGGGACAGTTTTGTGGTGGTGACCAGCTTGTACCCGGGCTACGACACGTACATTTACTACATCCGCTCCTTTATCGATACTTCCTACTTCCTGTGGGAGCTGCAAGACATCCTAACGTTCGACATGTCCGCGGACGGCATGAACGATGTGCGAGCCCGTAGGTTACTTCAACAGATCGACGCTCAGGTGCTTCTGGTTTACTGCTCGCACGATGAAGCCCAATACCTGTTCACCATGGCCAGGGAAGTGGGATTGGTCGGTCCAGGTTATATTTGGTTTATTACAAGCCTGGCTGTGGGAAACCCCAACATGCATCCACCAGACAGTTTTCCCATCGGATTGATTAGTATAATCACAGATCGCTGGAAAATGAGCATGCGGAACAGGGTCAGGGATGGTGTGGCAATTGTCGTCAAAGGAGTGGAGAGCTTCCGCAAGCATAGGGGGTTTATTCCTGATGGACACATGGACTGTCAGAGTACGGTTCAGCCGGCTAAAAATGACACTCTTTACAGGTGAGAGGGAATTTTAATTTGAGGGACTCAAAATGCACATGTACCAATGTACTTTGCTGTGAAAAGGGGTTACAAAACTCCCAAGAACCTTTGGATTTATCCAACCCAACAGAATTGCCAAATTAAGGTGGATTGATATAAGATGACAGGAGAGTTTGAACATAATCCAATAGTTTATTGAAACGATGCCAGAAATCGAGCCGTTCGCTTTGCTGTCCGGTCTGTGCCGTCCAGATTTAGATGCAGGGAAAAGGCAAAGATATACCGTGTGATGTGTCCTTTTTTTGCCAGGGCTGGCCAAACAAACAATCTGGTGCCATCTGTGCCAGGGAACACGACAAATCTTATTTGGTCAAAAGATGTGTTAATCCTAAAAAGGGAGAGTTGAAGTGGCATGCGCAGAGAGAGAAAGTACAGTGAGAGAGACAAGCTGCTCCGTGTTTGGTGCAGTCCAAGGTCATTGGGTCATATATCGCATCACATGAGATATAAAAGTGCTTGTGTGCATTGCCATGAAATCTTACAAGCACATGGTTATTTATGCAATTTTTCATTGGAAAAAATTTAATTTTGTAATGATTTACTCACCCTCATGTTTTAAAAAGAATGACATATGGTCAGTGTGAGCCATTGCTGTGTGGAAAAAGCTAAAACAGGAAAAGATTCTCTAATAATTTTAACACGATCACACAGTAATTTGTGAAAATTTTACATTACTATGCATACGCACAATCTTTTTTGTACGTTATAGTGTGATTTGCTTTTGATCCTGTGAGGTTAGGTTAAGGGTGGGGTTAGGGAGTGGGTTCAGAATTGCTTTTTCTAATAATCGTACATTTCTGCATAAATTACATCGCACAAATTCAGGCGAATTAGCAACTACATAAAATACTCACAAATTTATCATTTCTACATCAATTAACCATCAATATTAGATTAAATTTCATAAATGCTTTACCGTGTTGATAAAATCACAGTTTTGTATTTTATTTACAGGAATTTTCTCATTTGTCATTCAGTTTTTAAGTATTCATTTGAAATGCCCCTGAAACAGGCCAAGTACTGGGCTGGCTCAACTGGGGGCAGTCACATATTCTGGTTGGGCAGATATAGTCATAGTCATCGTAGTGCATTTATTATAATTCAAATGCACAATTTTTGCATTTTTCTGTGATTAATTTGACAGATCATTATTTATTAGATAATACAAGTGTTTAAAAATTATTTAATAAGTATACATTTTTTATGATTTAAATTGTCAACTGGATAGTTTTGGAGGGCCCAAAACAAAATTGGGGGATGGGGGTGGGATTGAGGGCCCCCCAAGACCCAGCCCTGCTCTAAAATGATTTTCTCCCAGAAGCGTAACCCTCTGTATTTCTGATCCAATTTTAATTAAATTTAATCTGTTTGTGATGAAGTCATTTTACCTGTTAATGAAATTACAGCAGATTATCAGATTATGACACTCAACCATGCCCATAATACTCAGGGGTCTTCATCACCTCGAGTGCTGTGTTGTGTGTGCGTAACATAGAAACACGTCTGTCTAATATCCCACCCACACTGAGACCAAATGTTGATGTGCGATGAATCATGTTGCTCCAATTATCCGATTTACACCGGTTTTAAGCATACGAGCGAACGTTTTCAATAACAAGCAATGATGCAACGTCCAGCATCAAAGGTATATCAGACTTCACAGTGTTTATTGCGTTCGTCGTGATGGTGCATTTCAATTGATCTGAGATGCTTTGTTAATGTTGTGAATTTGATCACACAGACATTTAAAACAGGTTGAGTCTGGTTCTGGCTTGGCGTTTAGATGATAAAATTTCACTTTTCGGGATCTGCGTATGACATCGGGGGTTGATTTAGAAACACCATTCAGAGTATTTTTAGATAAGGCTACGACTGTACCTAAACGAAAAAAAACTCATCATGGAAGTGACAGTTTACACTTAAATACAAATAATTTTGATTTAAGAGATCGGTTGTTTAAATGGACCCAGAGCGAGGTCTTAAACAGGATCCTGAGCTGAAGTTATCAATTTATGGATACCACAAATAATTTAAAAGAAAAGATTTCATTGATTTAAGTACTTTCTCATATTTTAAATGTTAGATAGTTAAATAGATCTGTTAAGAATATTCTATCTCCTTCCTCAGGCACATGCTGAATGTGTCGTGGGAGAACACAGACTTTTCCTTCAACAGTGATGGATATCTGGTCAACCCCTCAATGATCATAATCACTCTGGACCGCAGCAGGCAGTGGGATAAGGTGAGCATTACGGCATTTATTTTCCCTTTATATAGGTTCCTTTCCCAGGGCAACACATTAGTCAATATTTCAAAGCATCTCTCGAGGTTTCAATGCCTTCAGGCTAATTGTGAGTCAAAATGCCATAGATGACTTTCACATAAACGCTATTTCATCTTGAGAAGTGGCTGGACTGCTTTCTGCTTTCAACTTGCAATATTCACCTTTATGACCAGCCATGTCGAGGGAGAGTTTCTAATTAACATTGATGTTTTTTTATCAGAGCTTGATGACATCATCGGTCTGCCTGCTGTCTCTATGACCAAACCAAGCCCTGTCTGTTATGTTGCGATTGGTAAATCGTGATATGCTAAATGAGGGAGCGCATGCTGTTATTAGTTATCGTAACACATTCCCAGCCCATGTCCATATAAGGCCTTCCCTGACAGCCTTTAAATAAACTAATAAACCCCTTTTAGATAAGTCTACTACATTATCATGCACAACAGACCCACAAACAGCTGTAACGTACTTATACACACAACTACTTGCATTTGCACGGCTAGTGAATGAGACTCATCGTGAATGCTTTCACACAGCCCCAACACTGTTTACATCGCCAGTGGGATGGATGCCCATACAAACAGTTTGTTTTGGTCCAGGGCCTCCAGCAGTCTTTAAGTAATTACCCGCTATTGATATTTTCTGGAGCTTGGACCTGTTTCATATTGGGTGAGGAAACGTGGCCAAAGGGCACTGGAGAGGGCGTGCTTTCACCTCCAGGTGGAGTCAAGTTATATCTGATGCAATAGATCAGACTCGTCTGGTCCACCACATGAGAGAAGTCATGAAAAATACAAGCGAACTTATAATGTCAAGCGTGCTGGAAGAATCTCGTGACTTTCAACTGTGATGAAAGGGATTCAGAAGGAGTTTTTGAAAGCGTGTTTTCATAAATCTGTATGTTCTCATGGAGGATCTTTCCTCCAATAAGAAAATCCTTGTACTCAGAGATTGCTCTTGCATTGCTCCATTCATTGCACTATACAACTGTAAATCATTTAAGATCTGGAAACATTTGTGAACGAAAGGTTGAATTGTCAAATATTATCATGCATTGTAAAAAAATTGCTGCATTTATAAAATCACTCACCATTTTACATTTTCACAGACAGTAAGTTAGTTGCAGTGACCCTTATTAAAAGTAAAGGGAAAATCCATCCAAAAAATGTTATTTTTCTTGTTATTTACTTCATGTCAGTACAAACCTTCGTGACTTTCTTCAACAGAACACTTACAAGGATAGTTCACCTAGAAAGTCATGCGGTTTTGAAATGACAAGAGGGTGAGTAAATAATGACAGAATTTTTCATTTTGAGGGTGAACTATTTCCTATAGGAAGTATTTTAAAGAATGTTGGTAACCAAACAACACTGCCCCCCATTGACTTTTATTGTATGGACAAAAATTGTTTTATTAAAATATCTTCTTTCGAGTTCCACAGAATAAAGAGTCATATACAGGTATTGAATAACATGCGTGTGAATAGATGATAAAATGTGATGTATTTTGATGAGTTTGAACCAGTTTCAGCCAATGGTTAAGTACAATATGAACAAATTCAAGCGTTGGTTTAAATTAACCCAGACAAGTTTCACATCTGACCACATTTGAGTCAACTTTCTCCAAATGTATCCAAAGACACCCTCAGAGAACAGAGATCAAGCCCTGTAACTGTTCATCCTAACCACATCTTTACAGTCTCATTATGTCTATATGATGCACCGCTTTACCTTCCCTGCCAACCCACAAGATTGATTCCCACACCGACTTTAACATATATTTTCCTCTTTGTGTTGTATTAACTCTGGGTTTCTTATCTTCGCTCTTTGAGCCTGGTGAACAATAGAGCAACGCTCTCTCTCTTCTTTCAATGAATGAGACTTCTTCCATCCTCAGACATGATAAAGAACTCAATGCTTCATGACGACAGCGAGCATGATGAACATCTTAAGATGCAATGGATATTCCTGAAACAGCAGTTTTGTGTGTTGTACACGCAATTGTCTCGGCTCTTACTGGCCGTCTGTCTCTCATCGTCTTCTGCTTCTGGTGCAAGATATACAACTTTTATCCGTATCTATTTTGCACATCTATTTCGGCGCCGGGTTAAGCCAGTTCTGTGTCGTTCCAAAGCTCTCGCTGCAGACGTTATTTACTAGGCGGGTAATTTATTGGGCAGGTAAATCAGCAGATTGTTCTTTTCAAACACAGTGAGGATGAAAGCCGGTGATAACTCTTTCTTTATGGTTTGTCTAGTGTCATCTTCCCATGACATCTTTTTTTACCCTCAGGCTTGAGGGGAGAAAATTAGGGAGAAGACGCCAAAGGTTGGCCTTCAGTCAACGTGTTTTGAGAGATAGTAATTGAAGCTTCAATACTTTCACCGGGAAAGTGTTCCATGTATTTTATATCGAGTATATCAGTCATTTTGAAGCACTGGCGAAGGAGCCAGAAAAGAAACCAGTTTCTTAAATAGGAACATACAGTACAGGTGAATGAGTTAAAGGTCAGATATTGCACAGAATGAAAAAGTCTCTTGCCACATGAACTGTAATTAGTTTCACCACGCGGTGATGTGTTTCCTGACCTGTGGTTTATACACTGATGAAAAAGCTCTGCCGTACATAACAATTTGTCTATACTGCTAAGCCCCATAAAAATCTAATGAATATAATTATTACACAAAGATTATTTAATAAGGGGTTACTAGCAGAAAGTGCTTAGTCAGAGAAGCACATCCGCTTGTAATTTAAAAGCAATCTTACTTTCATTTCCCTGATTAGATTGAGGACGTTTCCAATCTTGTGCATGATATTTCTCTCACAGGTCTCGTCTTTGTTCTGATGGGAGTAACGGTTACCGTATTTGTTTATTTGTTTGATGTCATTAAGCATAAAGGGAAAAGAACACACTAATTCTGCACAATGAATACAAAATGACCCAAGTGTAATTGTTAATAGAGGAAAATTAACAACTCTGAATGTATAAAACGGAAATTGTTTTGATTTACGAATTGATACTTTTTGCATTTATGCATTTAGCAGGCACTTTATTTTAAGGGAATAGGTTCTAAGTGGAAACTCTTTACTAAAACTTTTACTTCTGTTTAGGAGAGCTCTAAAGATAAAATGCTTTATGAATACGGGCCCTGGTCTAGAAGCACTTCTTCACTCTTTAAAAAGGCTTCAAAAGGTTCATCGATGCCATAGAATCTTTTGTTCCATAACATCTGAAGAATCTTTTTATATATTTTGGTTCACTCTAATTGTTTGTTTGGTGTTAAATTGAAACAGGCAATGCTACACTCTTAAAGTTAAAGGTACTTCACAATGCCATAGAAGAACCTTTTTTGTCTATATGGGTCCATAAAGAACCTTTGAGATCTGAAGAACCTTCGGTTCCTCAAAAGGTTCTTTAGATAATAAACAGTTAGGAAAAAGATGGTTCTTTAAAGAACCTTTGACTGTCACTAAATAGTTCTTTGTGGAACCCAAACTGATTCTTTTATGGCATCCCTGTGAAGAACCTTTTAAGCACCTTTATTAACATCTGAAGAACCTTTCTGTTTCACAAAAGGTTCTTTGTGGCGAAAAAAGGTTCTTTAGATTATAAAAAAGTAGAAAGAGATGGTTCTTTAAAGAACCTTTGGCTGAATGGTTCTTTGTGGAACCAAAAATGGTTCTTCAATGGCATCGCTGTGAAGAACCTTTTAAGAACCTTTAATTTTAAGAGTCTTGTTTTTCTCCCTGTTTTGTAAATAAACAATGTGTCTTAAATATGTTTTTATATATTTTGGTTCACTCTAATTATTTGATGGTGTTAAATTGAAACAGGCAATGCTACACTCTTAAAGTTAAAGGTACTTCACAATGCCATAGAAGAACCTTTTTTGTCTATATGGGTCCATAAAGAACCTTTGAGATCTGAAGAACCTTCGGTTCCTTAAAATGATCTTTAGATAATAAACAGTTAGGAAAGAGATGGTTCTTTAAAGAACCTTTGACTGTCACTGAATAGTTCTTTCTGGAACCCAAACTGCTTCTTTTATGGCATCGCTGCGATCTGAATCTGGGATTCTTGCACCGGCACAATGCTTGTTTAACCAGTTATTCTGAAAGATGTTTTACCACCATTTACGTTTTAAAACCTCTTAAGATAAAATCTCTCTCTCTTTGTCCAACAGGTGGGAAATTATGAGTTTGGTATACTGCAAATGAGATACCCCGTCTGGCCACGTTATGGGACTTACTTGGAGCCTGTGTCGGATAATCGTCACTTAACAGTTGCCACGTTAGAGGAAAGGCCTTTTGTCATTGTAGAAGCAGTGGATCCAGTCACTGGCACCTGCCTCAGCAACACTGTTCCCTGCAGACGCCAATCAAACAAGACAGAAACGTAAGTCGTGACACATTTTTTCAATGAGCTGGTCACGTTGCATTCTTGGATTGCGTGCTGATTTAAAAATGGGCTAAAATGAGGTGTCTTTTGAATGAGGCGCAATTGAGACGTCTACCTTTGGAAAGACTTTGCATCGTACCTATGTTTTCTTAAAATGTGGCCTCTGGCTGTACAACTAAGCTTTGAAGCAATGCTGTCATGTCAACGTTAAGAACATTTCCCAGAACTCAACCAAGACATGCATTCAGGAATCACTCCTATACACTTTATCATCACATAATAAAGGAGACTTGCGTCTTGTAATAAAACTGTTTAAATCTTTATCATTTTAATTAAGAGAATAAAGTAATGTGACGTTGTTATTTAGGTACAGTTCTCTTTAATGCAGCTCTCCTGAGTGACCAGATGTTCCTGCTATTATTATATGCCAAATTTCTGCAATAATAAACTCGAAGCAATATTAGACAGACAAGCTACTGAACCGAGAGAGGAAATTCTGCCAAATAATAAGGATGACGAGAGAGAAACTAAATATTAGATGGTAATGTTGGATCACAAGAAGAGATTTTACCCCTGTGTATTCAGGTGGTATTATGTTCGGGCTGGGAAATTAACTTTTTTGCCCACCAGCCACAGTAGCTGGTAAAAGCAGAGATTTACCAGAGCCCCGTGTATGTTTTATTTATTTTTATACTTTTTTGTTTTTAAATGCTGCAGTTTTTTATCTGATCTCACAGGAATTCAAACTATTTTACGAGGTGGCTTTTTCCGTATCAATTTGTACGCTGTGAAACTATGATTACTAGAAATAGCAACCCCCCCCCCCCCCCAAACGTTACTGCCCTCAAAAGCAAATCATACTAAAATGTACGAACAGGATCGTACAAATTCTTTTGAATTAGCCTAAATTAGCCACATTGTAAAATAGTTACGTTTTTGCCGTGAGATTGTGTTGGTGTACTACTATTTTTAACCAAAAAAATTCTCTCATAATGGATTAACTCTGTATATACTGTATTTAAGCCCGCAAACTTGCTTTTGCATTGCCATCTCTATTTAAAAGATTGCTAATAACTTTATGCACATCTTTACATGTGTCAACTCCTATTTTTTCATGAAATATTGCAGCATTTATTGTAACTAGCTTATCAGTATGGGTCATTCTCTTTTTAAAACTCAAATGCCCTCATAATCTTCAATTAAAATCTGAGAATGGACTTCGCTCTCTAGTGACCATTTCAAATGACATAAATTAGACCGCTTGGGCGGAGCATCCGTTAACTCCTCCCCTTCAAGTGTCTGCTGTCAGCTTCATTTCGAAATGCGATGGATGTTCTTATACATCAAATCGCAATGAAATAACAAGCAACATCCACAGTTTTTTACATTCAAAGTTGAGTTTCACTGGGGAAATGCGTCATAATACGGAAGTAAAAACGACCTTTATGGGAACTTTAACAACTGATTTTTGTTTATTTTTAGCAATTGCAGCTCTATAGTGTGAATTGACTTAAATTGTAAGCAGTTTGAAACAGCTTCTCCAACGTATCTGCACTTTAATGGCAAAACAGCCCTTTATGTTTGATTGTTTTTCCATCCCTTTTGATCTATGGTGTTCAGAATGCACAACCTTGATGCAATCACAGATAACATTGTGTCCTCACAGGGTTGTGTTTGCCCCTCATGAGAACTGAGAGTCTGCTCCCAGCATCTTCAAACAGAAACAAAACATTCTGTTTGGCCTATTAACAAATTATTTAAGAATGATTTTGGACTTTCTGGTCATTACGCTAACGGCAACCATAAAGAGCTCAATAAAAAGGAAAGAAAGAAGTATACGAACCCAGCCAGCTGTCGGTAGAGATGGGCAGAAGGGGGGGATGTTTGTGTTGGGACTTGGTTGATCATTTGCTTTGTGTTGTTTATGGGGATGATGGTGCACACGTGTGTCTGTGTGTGTGTATGGTGGGTGTTTGGAGTGAGTCATAAAACCTCTAATCCCTGTTATGGTACACACCATTAGTCAAGAGGTTACAGGGGAGGTCAAAGAGCGAAAGCCATTAGAGCGCTCCACATTTTACTGCACCACCACACCGTCTCACATATCGCCTGCTTCTCTTAATCACTATTTTCAATAAAAGGGATAGTTCACTCAAAAATGTTTATTTTGTCATCATTTCTTCACCCTCAAAACCTGTATATGATTCTTTCGTCTGTGGAAAACCAAAGAAGATATTTTGAGAAATGTCTCGGTGGTTTTGTGTCCGTACAATGGAAGTCAATGGAGTCCAATGTTATTCGATTACCAACATTCATCAAAATGTCTTCTTTTGTGTTCGGCTGAAGAAAGAAAGTCATAGAGGTTTGGAATGACATGAGGGTGAATTAATGATGAAAGAATTTTTGGGTGAGCTGGATCTTTAAGTGAATGAATTGTTATTCTGGTTTCAGATCCACCCCAAATATTTGGCTTATCTGTTTACTTTTCCTCTGGCAATGTGAAATAGACCATAGTAATACAAACAAATCCGTTTTACGTGAAGAAACCCAATGCTAACAGGCACACATTTAACTCCAAATCTAATGTGAATTGGAAGCATTGAGGAGTATCGACTGTGTCGCTTCGAGTATGTGAAAGTGTTGATATGCAGTAAAATCGGTTTGGATGGATGTTCTGCCACCCCGCTGCAGCCCACATAATCTTGTTAATGGGAACCGGATTGACGTAATACGTTTAGTGGATGTCTGAAATTGAGTCTTGTCCCGTTGCAGCTCTGCCTCAATGCAAAGCGAAGAATTTGCACTTGAATGACTTTCTTTAATACTTTTATCCACTTTTATTTATAAAGAGAACGGAGAACACAAAAGATGGTATTTTGAAGAATGTCGGTGACCTTACAACATTGACCCCCATTGACTTACATTATATTGAGAGGAAACCACTGAGACATTTCTCAAAATATTTGTGTTCTTTTCTGAATGATGTGTCTTACATTTTAGCATCAGGGTCATCAACTCAAGTCATGAGTTGTTGACTCAAGTCAATGATCCAGCACAGTGTTTCTCTCTTGTCTTATTTGTGTGCGATTAATTTAGGTTGAATATGGTTTGGCCTGACAGTCCTTCCATCTGTCAGAGCTGCGACAAAAATAAGGACCCGCCGTGACGGCCACTACCCATCCACCCACTCACCGCTGACGTTACACCCGTCCAAACCCTCTCCCAAATATCCTACTCGTAATCATTCCTGTATTAGCTACTGTTTGTTTAGACCAATAACCGTGAAGACTACTTGTTATGAATTCAGAATGCAGCGTTATTTTCTGTCAAGCCGTAAGGACAACACATCATTAGTGCCGTCAGATGCCGTGAATGGATTTATTGGAGCTCTTGTTAATCATTCACGATTGCATGTAAGTTCAGCTCCGCGCTCTTAATCAACAAAACAGGAAACAGGCCACACTGGGAATACAATGTGACGGTAATGAGGCACAACCGTCACAGAGATGCTTTCCATGTTCCAGACTTGCCCAAAAATGGCCTTGTTTATTTATTTTCTGAGGGATGCAAATCGATTGGCACAGAACATAATTAAAAATAGTTTAAGTAACTAATGGTTGAGGGAAATGAGATGATTGTCTAGTGGTTGACCTATTTGAAATTTCCTCAATTGCCTACATTCTGAACATTCTGGAAAATTTCAACTCCTAAAAATTAAGGCTACAAATTATACTTCAAAGGTTCTTAAATGAATCATCTTTTTTATTTTCTGAAGAACCTCATCTCATCACATAACATCTCATAGATCACATCTCATAGATCACAATACATCTCATCTCATATCAAATCCTGTCTCATAGGTCAGATCACATCGAATACATCACACATCATAGATCAAATCAGATTTAATAGATCACATCACATAGATCAAATCACATAGATCAAATCACATCCCATAGATCACATCTCATTGATCAAATCCCATCTCATAGATCACATCAAATCCCATAGATCACACCACCTATCATAGATCACATAACCTCTCATAGATCACATCTCATAGATCAAATCCAATCTCATAGATCACATCACAACACAACTCATAGATCACATCTCATAGATCAAATCCCGTCTCAAAGATCCCATCTCATACATCCCATCACATCTCATAGATCAAATCCCATCTCAAAGATCCCATCTCATACATCCCATCCCATCTCATAGATCAAATCCTATCTCATAGATCACATCTCACACATCAAATCTCATAGATCACATCTCATAGATCAAATCACATCTCATAGATCCCATCACATCTAAGATCACATCTTATCTCAAAGATCACATCTCATAGATCAGATCACATCTAAGATCACATTTTATCTCATAGATCACATCACATCCCAAGGATTACATCACATCGTATCATATGCCATGTCATATATAATATATGTGTGTGTACCTAAACTACATTTTAGAAAAATAAATGCGTGTTTGTGCGTGCATGTATGTGTACTTGGCCATAATTCTGTCATTCTAATCTTGATGTTCTCTCAGGATTGTTGGACACACCGAGCCCTACACCAAACTCTGCTGCAAAGGCTTCTGCATTGACATTCTGAAGAAACTCTCACGCAACATCAAGTTCTCCTACGACCTCTACCTGGTCACCAACGGTAAACATGGAAAACTCGTACGTGGGGTTTGGAACGGCATGATCGGAGAGGTGAGAAACCTTTGAAATGACAAACACGTTTCTTGTTTTTATATGATTTGCTCCTGCTCCTGAAATAACCTCCAAGAGCTGATTCCTTTCATTTTGAAGCCCAATCCGTTTCCATTAGATCAAATCAAGTCTTACCCTCCCTTTATTGTCGCATGTTTCACGACTAAAAAAAATCACATTGTGGAAGTAAAACTACTTACGAACTAATTCTCATGTTGACTTAAAACTCATTATTTGTATAAAGCAACTTTGTATTTAGCAACAGTGATGTAATGTCAACATGAAATACAGCACAGATTTAAGACTCCCAAATGCGTCCTAAAAGGTTGCACGTTCCAGGGTACGTGACTGCCATTGTAATGACTGAAACAACCTTGTAAATAAACTTCTCCATTAAGCATGTTGACGTCTGATGCACAGCGGGTTCTAAAGAGTCTCGGCCTGTGACGCCTAGCCGCTGCTTTGTCATTTTCTTCGCGATGCAGAAAAGTGCTTTTGTTCACTGGGGCATTATGAATGGTGTGGAAGAGAGAGAGAGAGAGAGAGAGAGAGAAAGAAAGAAAAATGTAGATGCTTTCAAGCAAAGCAAATTTAAGGCAAATTTATGTTTAAAAAAAAAATACAATTGACAGTAACAGAGGTTGAGTAATCTATATATCTCTTATGTAGCTCCTCCAAACACATGCTTTACAGTTGGTGTGATTAAGTCACTTTATATCTCGTGTCGCTCCTCTTTCTCAGGTGTTTTATAGAAGAGCAGACATGGCCATCGGCTCTCTCACCATAAATGAGGAGCGCTCTGAGATCATCGACTTCTCTGTGCCGTTTGTGGAGACTGGAATCAGTGTGATGGTGGCCAGAAGCAATGGAACAGTTTCTCCATCCGCTTTCCTGGGTGAGACGAACTTTCAACAAAACTACTTTAACATAATTACATCTAGACTTGAAGTCGGCATTTGGCAGATGATTTTATTCAATGGGACTTTATTCAACGCATCAGGGTTTACATTTTATCAGTCTGTGTGTTTTCTGGGAACTGGGATCCAAGTCTGCTGCTTTCCCATGGAATTTGTTTATTTTTAAACTGTTGCACCGGTTTGAGGTATTGCATCATTTATTAGATTGAAATCTTTGTATTGAAATATTTCACATTCTACCAATATTTTTTTATTCTACTAATGATAAAACTGCTGGATGATAGATGGTAGATAGTCTGCGATCACGCTGATTTTGTTCATCAGCTGTCAAACTTAAGGTACATTTTTATTTATGAAAATAGACTTTGTGTACGATTATAAGTATCCTGTGATTTTATAGAATAAATTGCGTGTTATGCATAATAGTGAATGTAGGGTATGTGTTTTTTTTTATGACATATTTTGATAATTGTGTTATACTATTATGTGCTGGTGTCATTGAGGTAGTTTTAATTGGCCATCGGGATGGTTTTGTTACGCAGATCTGGCAACCCTGTATCAAATCCAAACATAAAACTAATTCAGTGTTAAGTAAATCAATTAATAAACTTTACCTGTACGTGTAGAGTAACAAGGAGATGCAAACAGATGACGCTGGACATTCTCAAAATGTATTTTTTCTTTTTTTTAAGTTTAGTTTTTTTTTAGATTTTAGGTTTGAAAACCAAACATCTTCTGTTAAATGTTTTGCTGAACGTGTTCGATAAATGCCACTTTGTTTTATAAATGAATATTAAATGCAA
The DNA here is from genome assembly GCF_015846415.1 of Triplophysa dalaica. Taxonomy (NCBI): domain Eukaryota; kingdom Metazoa; phylum Chordata; class Actinopteri; order Cypriniformes; family Nemacheilidae; genus Triplophysa; species Triplophysa dalaica. The sequence continues at coordinate 6,396,956 of NC_079548.1, forward strand.
TGACATTCATGCATTTTTAAGTGTGGTTTAGATGTCTCAACACGTTTGGGATCACTGTAGGTACCTAGAAAAAAGCTACAGTAAATCTATATTTTTATTGAATTACAATTTATTCGTAATTTATTTTCATTTTATTGGTCCTTGCTCTTTTTTTTTTTGCACTTGTAACACAAAGATCATGAATACACAAAATGTGCTGTAAGTTTGGATAAAAGCATCATGTGTATATGTAAACTGAAGACATCTATTAACCATCCCATGTGTTTCGTCTATTTTTTCCATGATTTTATATTCTACAAATACTCTGGACAGCAGCTCTGCAACCAGCATTCATTTGTAAAATTCAATGATGTACTTTACTGTAAATATTTGCAACTCATTCTTAAATTGCTTACTATCTTTTTTTAATCAGTGTTTCACCTTTTTTTAATTCCATGCGAGTTACTGTAAATACTGTAAATAATTTGGCTTGTTTTTGTCTGTTTCAGAGCCATACAGCCCGGCCGTGTGGGTGATGATGTTTGTCATGTGTCTTACTGTTGTTGCAATCACTGTGTTTGTGTTCGAATACTTCAGCCCTGTGGGCTACAACAGCAGTCTGGTTAGTGCCAAAGGTTAGTTTTCCTCCTCTCCGTTACACTACGACACATCACAGATTTTTCATAGGTATATGGGATTAAAGTAAGCTTGGTTTCAGATGGTTCTTCAAAATTCATAAGGAGAATATTGCTCTTCCTTAATCTGCCCAACATTATCTCTATAACCATGTGTGATAAGCAAGACATCTGAAGATGCATCATTTTCGTCTGTTAAGATCCAGGTGGACCAACATTCACCATCGGAAAGTCAGTCTGGCTGCTGTGGGGAATCGTCTTTAACAACTCAGTGCCCATTGAAAACCCCAAGGGCACTACCAGTAAGATCATGGTGCTGGTGTGGGCCTTCTTCGCCGTGATCTTCCTGGCCAGCTACACCGCTAACCTGGCAGCCTTTATGATCCAGGAGCAATACATCGACACTGTGTCCGGGCTGAGTGACAAAAAAGTAAGAATACTAAACCTGCCAGCATCCGTCTCATCCAAATGGACATTTCAGTGGCACGATTTTTAATTAAAGCTTCTGCTCAGTGGCCACTGATTATGATGATGTATTGTTGCACGGAGAGAGAGAAAGAAAGAGAGAGAGAGAGAGAGAGAGAGAGAGAGAGAGAGAGAGAAGAGAGAGAGAGAGAGAGAGAGAGAAAGAGAGAGAGAGAGAGAGAGAGAGAGAGAGAGAGAGAGAAAGAGAGAGAGAGAAAGAGAAAGAGAGAAAAAGAGAGAGAGAGAGAGAGAGAGAGAGAGAGAGAGAGAGAGGTGATTAGAGCTACTAAATGTTAAAAGTGGAAGAGAAAGTAAATCAAGCTTCCTTGCCAAGATCCAGCAAACCTGATCACTGATCATAATGAGACTTTTATAGACTTTTAAAAACATTAATAAAACATGTTGACAAAATAATAGAGTAATGTAGCTGTTTAAAGAGATGGTCCCCCAAAAATAGAAAACTGTCATCATTTATTTACCTTCATGTCATTCAAAACTAGTGGAACACCAAAGAAGATATTTTGAGAAATATGAATTTGGAAATGGGACACACCGCCTTTAACTGTTTTAAATAAGGAGTGTCACAATATATATTATGACAATACCTGTAATATTAAAAACCATAAGTATCAATATCATGTGACAGTTCCCCCTGTCATCATTTACTGACAATCTTGACATGTTAAACATGCGTGGCTTTCTTTCTTCTGCAAAACACAAAAGATATTTTGAAGAATGTTGGTAGCTAAAAACTATTGGTCCCAGTTGACTCCTATTGTATGAACATTAAGCAATGCAAGGCAATGGGACCAGCGGATTTCATTTAACAACATTCTTCAAAATATATACTTTTGTGTTCTGAAGAAGAAAGAAAGTCATGCGTGTTTGAAATGACGAGAGTGAATAATAACGAAAGACTTTCGGTATCACTTTCCTTGAAGCACGTATGTATAATGCATAATATTATAATTAAGAGTTATTAAAGGGTAAAATGCATTATTATTCTTCATAATGTGTGTGGTAATGCATTGTATGTAGTTGTAAAGAATTATAACCAATTTAAAATGTGTAGCGTAACAATGAATTGCATAATGCATTTACTGTAATAAAAATTATTAATTAGACATAACAATGCATTAAAATGTGCATAACAATGCTTTAAAACTACTTTTATAATGCATTATAGATGCATGCTTCAAGGAAAGCTTTACCAACTTTTCATTTTTTGGGGAACTACTACTTTAATTCTATCTAAATCTGCTTTGAATATTGTAAATAATTCATCACCAGTTAAATGGTTGCAAACTCTCTCTGTTCACCTCCATACAATTGTATTTTGAGTGTGAACTTTAACCAAAACAGGAGAGAACACAATATAATACATTATGATATTATCCTTCTTTTGACCACAATAACTGTGTTGTGAAAACTGAAATTCTATCATCTCTATGCTAAATGAGAACCCCATTAGCTTTATTTTTAAATGTAAATTACATTTCAGTTGCAATAATTAAAGGAAACTTTATTTGGCTAAAAACATATTTGCATGGTAAATCTTGAAATTAAAATGGACGTTTCATGCAAATGCTCAATGCACAATGCTGTAATGTCAAAACTATAGGAATCTGTGTGTCATTCTACTTTTTCTTAGTTAGAAGCAGCATTTTTGTGAGGACTATAGGACAGATGAAAGACAACATTGATGCAGTCCTCTTCCCTTAGATGACAGCAAAAACATTGTGAATGACGCATCCGCTGACACTAGTGTAGGTCCCATGCGTTCAGCTGGAATACAATCATGTCCTGCTCCTCAGAGACCCTCCTCACTCACTAAAGGTTACCTACATTACAGCATAATGTTTCACTTCTCCAGTTCTGAAGTGCTGCCTTTACTGGCTGTATTACATTTATTTGATGTTGCATTAATGAATATGGCTGGAGTCACGTAGAAGCAAATGAGTACAAATCTTAGAAGGGGAAAAGTAATATTGAAATTCCACGGATTCAGCCAGGCAGCGGAGATAAGTTCCTAGCCTGAACAATACGAGCAGGGAATTAACTGACTGAGAAGCACTTTGAGGTTAGCCGATGACACAATGGGTTTTATCGCTGTGGTCATTTTTTCCAGGATTAATCCTGCACATATTATCACTGTTGCGTGGATTTAGACTTCGCTTAATGCGACGATTGTGACAGGATCGTGAGAAGTCGAACACGAAGGCTGAACTTTGAATAAATTTACATACAATAATCCAGATTAGAGAAAATCAATCACGTTTTCCAGCATTGCCTTCCCATCCAAAGCCATTACTGCTATATCTATAGTTACTAAAATCTATTACAATTTTCCAATCCTTAGCCTGTAATTCATCCAGCAAACCATTTTGATGGTTAATAGGGTCCAGTGTGTGTTAAACATACCAACTCTCTAAAATACAATATTTCAGTTCCAGAAGCCACAAGACCAGTATCCTCCATTCCGATTCGGTACGGTGCCCAACGGCAGCACAGAACGAAACATCCGGAGCAACTATCCAGAGATGCATGCTCACATGGTGAAGTACAACCAGAAAGGTGTAGAAGACGCCCTCAACAGCCTCAAATCAGGGTACGTTCACTATTAAGTATTGATTTCACTCCTTTAACTTGTTACTAGATTTCTCTATGTATCTGGACACATCAGATATTTATCAATTTATAGATACTTATTTATCTGCGGTTTCTTTGTTAAAAACTAAACTTTGCCTGTTCTAATTTCTGTCCATATACTTCAATATAAAATAAAATGAGAGTTCAACGAAAAATTTCTAGTGACTTCACTGATAGCACACATTGGGCAGTCGTGTCTTAATGGTTAGAGAGTCGGACTCGTGACCAGAAGGTTGCCGGGTTCGATCCTCAGGGCCGGCCGCTAACGACTGAGGTGCCCTTGAGCAAGGCACCTCCCCCCTACTTGCTCCCCGGGGGCTGTAGTGATAGCTGCCCACTGCTCCGGGTGTATATGTGTTCACTACTCACTGGAAGGGTTAAAAGCAGAGGTCAAATTTCGGGAATGGTTCACCATATCTGACTAATAGGTCACTTTCACTTCACATCCAGAAGACGTCTATTTGATGTCTGCATTTACTTGTGCAAGACGTATTCTTTTTATTGATTGCTCATTTTTAAATCGTCTCCGAGATGTCTTTTCTCAGATGTCAGATAGACATCTGTAAGACGTCTAAGATGTTTATTATTTAAAATGTATGTTAAACTGCACCAAGAGGTTTATCAGATGTTTTTACAAAGCAGATGTTTTCCAGATCTCCAGGGTCTTTACCAGACATCTTACAGACGTACATGTCCTACTGTATCTTGGTCTATATTTTTCAATTGGTTCAGTTGGAATTTCATAAATGTATTGCTTGTGGCAGTCTGAAAGTCAACAGAAACGTTTGAGTTGGAGAGGACTAAAATGTTTTGTTGAAAAAGAGATAAGCGATTATTTCTAATTTAAGACAAAGCACACAACAAGAACTATGAAAAAGGAAATTAAATCAATTGAAAATATGACACTTATACTATAGTGTCTGCCAAATTCGTGAATCCGAAAGTATCATAATCGTGTTGACAGTGTTTTTATTTGCTAACAGGAAGTTGGATGCCTTCATATACGACGCAGCTGTGCTGAACTACATGGCTGGTAAAGATGAAGGATGTAAACTTGTGACTATCGGTAGCGGGAAGGTGTTTGCAACTACAGGTTACGGTATCGCTCTTCAGAAAGAATCTCGGTGGAAGCGACCCATTGATCTTGCTCTTCTCCAGTTCCTTGCTGATGGTAACATCACTTCTAAACTTTCTAAAATCATCACAAGAACTCATTAACTAAAAATATCATGTATCACAGGTGAAACTCAGAAGCTCCAGACCGTGTGGTTGACTGGCATCTGTCGTAATGAGAAAAAAGAGGTGATGAGTTCTAAACTCGACATCGACAACATGGCCGGAGTGTTTTACATGCTTCTGGTGGCCATGGGTCTCAGTCTGCTGGTCTTTGCTTGGGAACATCTGCTGTACTGGAAACTGAGACATTCTGTCCGCAGATCTGAACGCTTGGATTTCTTATTGGCCATCAGCAGGGTACATTTTATACTATTCATATTTAGCATTTTTTTCAAATGAATTTTAAAGCAGATTGGCCCGCATTTATCAAACGAACGTAGAAACCAGCGTACATCCTAGCGAAAAAATCAGCTCACATTGTAAAAATCTGTTTACGATAACACTGATTCATTCATATGCGTCCAATATACGAATTCGTACGAGTAATGGTACCTTGATAAATACAACGCTGAAATCAATTATAATTTACATATCACGCCCCTATAAATTCAGGGTGTAGACGCCTCGCCACTAGATTTTGCGACATGGAGAAACGTTATCTGGCCAAAAAGAAGAACTTTTCCGACTGAGAAATTGAATCTTTAACCTTGAAAAGTGGAATCTAAGGAACTAAAAAAAACAGTTTGGAGAGACATCACTACTGCGGTCAACAACGTTGGCCTAGTGAAACGAACTGCATCTCATCAGGTTTGTATTTTCTATTGGTTATGTATGTTTTCAAAATTTTACCGCAAATTATTATTGTTTCACTTTTAGTTTTACACTGTTATACTTTTACAAAATTAAAATCTGACTTGAAAAATTTAGTTTGAGTTAGCCTATTAATGTGTTAAAAACGAATGTAGATATAAATGACTGTTAATTTTTGCGGTGCAATTTTAGAATAATGTTTACATCTAAACAAAGAAAAAAACGTTGTGTTGGAAAAGAAAGATGCATATTTCTAAGAGGATATACAGTTGAAAGAAAAAGTATGTGAACCCTTTGGGCTTACTTGGATTTCCTCATAAATTGGTCATAAAATGTGTTCTGACCTTCATCTAAGTCACAACAATAGAGAAACACAGTCTGCTTAAACTAATACCGCACAAACATTATACGTTTTCATGTTTTTATTGAACACAACATGTAAACATTCATAGTGCAGGGTGGAAAAAGTATGTGAAACCCTAGGCTAATGACTTCTCCAAGAGCTAATTGGAGCCAGGAGTCAGCCAACCTGGGGTCCAATCAATGTGATGAGATTGGATGCGTTGATTAAAGCTGGCCTGTCCAATAAAAAACACACACCAGTTTTGAGTTTGCTGTTCTGAAGAAGCGTTGTCTGATGTGAACCATGCCTCGCACAAAAGATCTCTCAGAAGACCTACGATCAAGAATTGTTGACTTACATAAAGCTGGAAAGGGCTACAAAAATATATCTAAAAGCCTTGATGTCCATGTGTCCACGGTAAGACAGATTGTCTACAAATGGAGAAAGTTCAGCACTGTTGCTACACTCCCTGGTCCTGTAAAGATGACTGCAAGAGCACAGCGCAGAATGCTCAATGAGGTGAAGAAGAATCCTAGAGTGTCAGCTAAACACTTACAGAAATCTCTGGCACATGCTAACATTTTTGTTGACAAATCTACAATAAGGAAAACATTAAACAAGAATGGACTTCATGGGAGGACACCACGGAGGAAGCCACTGCTGTCCAAAAAAAACTTTGCAGCACGTTTGAAGTTTGCAAAAGAGCACCTGGATGTTCCACAGCACTACTGGCAAAACATTCTGTGGACAGATGAAACCAAAATTGAGTTGTTTGGAAAGAACACACAACGCTATGTGTGGAGAACAAAAGGCACAGCACACCAACATCAAAACCTCATCCCAACTGTGAAATATGGTGGAGGGGCATCATGGTTTGGGGCTGCTTTGCTGCCTCAGGCCCTGGACGGATTACTGTCATCGATGGAAAAATGAATTCCAAAGTTTATCAAGACATTTTGCAGGAAAACTTAAGACCATCTGTCCGCCAACTGAAGCTTAACAGAGGATGGACGATGCAACAGGACAACGACCCAAAGCATAGAAGTAAATCAACAACAGAATGGCTTCAACCGAAGAAAAAACGCCTTCTGGAGTGGCCCAGTCAGAGTCCTGACCTCAACCCGATTGAGATGCTGTGGCATGACCTCAAGAGAGCGATTCACACCAGACATCCCAAGAATATTGCTGAACTGAAACACTTTGGTAAGGAGGAATGGTCCAAAATTTCTCCTGACCGTTGTGCAGGTCTGATCTGCAGCTATAGGAAACGTTTGGTTGAGGTTATTGCTACCAAAGGAGGGTCAACCAGTTATTAAACCCAAAGGTTCACATACTTTTTCCACCCTGCACTATGAATGTTTACATGTTGTGTTCAATAAAAACATGAAAATGTATAATGTTTGTGCGGTATTAGTTTAAGCAGACTGTGTTTCTCTATTGTTGTGACTTAGATGAAGATCAGAACACATTTTATGACCAATTTATGAAGAAATCCAAGTAAGCCCAAAGGGTTCACATACTTTTTCTTTCAACTGTATGTTTAAAATCAAATGCTGCTAAACGTACATTTCAGGCATCTTAAATCAAGCACGCACAGTTTTATGTTTCCTCATTTATTTTTTTCTCCTTCAGATCTGTTGGACTCAAGAACCAGCGGTCTTCAGCCCCCTAACAGCCTGCAGCCTGCCACACAAAGCCAGGCAACCTCTTGCTGTCACCCAATGCGCGTCTTTCACACACACCCAAGCACAAATAAACAATACACAAATAAAAAAAAACATTAAAGCATGCGTGTTGTTTGTTTTCATTAGAATGCATATTTGTCAAACAAAGAAGCTATCACCTTGCAAAAAGATAACTAATTTCTTGTAATCACATTGATCATTGTAGTTTTTAATGATTTACTTTTAATTGTGTATTAAAATTGTCGTAAGTTATCTAAGAATTTGCCCATTTTTTACTTTAAAGCACCTGTTAACCTTATAATTTCAAACAATTAAATGTTCATATAATTAGGCTAGAAAAGAAAATACTTTATTAATGTAATAGAAATAAGAAATCGCTTTGGAATCTATTTACATGTGTTAAAAAAACGAAAAAAAATCTATTTGTCATTATTCCTTTTCAGTTATCAAAAAGGGTAACGCGTAGACAGACTTTCACCTTATCTCAAAACTTGCATACGTGAGCTGAGACTTGTCGTGAGATTTGATCGTAGCAACTGGTCACGTCCATACTGATAAATGCCAAGTTTTGCATGGAAGCAAGCATACTCACAGTTTTCTTGCATATGATCATTTGATAAATGAGGTTTATTATGTCAAAACCTAACCCTTACCCTGTATATACCAAAGCAACCTGCAAAAACATGCACTAAAGTATATAAAGTTGTGTAACTTACTCTTCAGGAACATGAAAAATCACAAGCAATGAACAATATAAAAAGGAAAGAATGCACAGAACTGTCAGACAAATCTATGAATGGAAGAAGAGCCTTTAGAAATAATATCTAGAAAAGGAACTCTGAACTTATTTACCAGTTTAATACAAAATTGATTCTCCTTTTTTGCAGGGGATCTACAGTTGTTATAACGGTGTGGAGGACACAGACCGTAATGGGAACCTGCAGAACCCAGATGTCACCTCCAGCTACACTCAGGCCAACATGCTGAAGATGCTCCAGACGGCCAAAGACATCGTCTCTTCCACGAGAGTGGAAAACTCTTTAGACAACGCCACCAAGACCATCGAGAACTGGAGTCGCAGAGACCCAGAGTCCGCCAGACCAAGTCTTCCCACATGCCTCATAGGAACTGACTTCAGCCACAATCGCCTCCCCTGCATATCCAGCGTAACAGACAACCCTTCCTCTTACCCTCAGAACGTGGACAGCACTGCTCAGCACCTGCTGGAGAACCCTCACGTGGGGATACGGCCTACCTCACTGCGCTACACCCTTCCCACACGAACCAGCCAACATCACATTTACGAACGAGCACTACCCATATCTAGCCTCAGCACTCCCCACATCGCCATGAGAGACCCGCCACCTCTGACGGCCCCGAAACCCCACATGTACGTGGATCCGTCCTGTCACCACCCTACCTCTCGCTACATCCCGTACCGTGATTTTCAGGTACCGGACATCTTCGTGGAGCAGCAGGAACTTCGGGAAGCCATAAACAATACAAGGCAGGTCTCAGTCGACAAAAGAGGTCCCACAGCTATGTGGCGGCGTCTCCAGAGACTCGACGGAGGGACGACTATGACGTTCCCCAATCCTGTCTGGCCGATCTTAAATGCAACCATCTCGTGGAAAACCATTCCCACACCACACCCTGCATGAGAAGCCACTACCAGAGAACGACGTCAAGCTGCAACTCCTGCACAAAGCTGTATCTAGAACCAGACATGGAAGACATTCCGCTTCTGGGGAAGGATAAAATCAACCGCCGCGCCTCTTTTCTCAGGGCCACGTGGGGTGGCGACCGCATCCGGCAGGTGGACGAGAAGCCCACCACCTCTGCGTCTTCTAGCAACATGCCTGACCTTTTCCCGCGAGTTTTAGTGACAAATCCCAAGCCTTCGAAGATGTACGGGAGCGCCGGCAACAATCTTCGTTACAACATGGCGGTGGAGCCAGCCTATCTGGACCCCGCCCATATGGGCTCCTACCCGTATAAACCACAGAAGATCAAGTACTCAACGTCCATCCGTCTTCCATCATACCGGGAGGCAATTCTACAGAACACGGCAGCCTTGCGTCGTTCCTCCTCCACACTAGTTCACGGACACTATTCGACGTACCTGAACTCGTACACTGACCTGCCGATGTACCTGGGGCCTTTACCGCAGGACCCACCCATTTCCACGACCACTCCAAAGACATGTGCCACTTGTTTCCCTGCGTAAACCATTGCCCAGATAACGCCGCCCTGGTGCCCAGGTTAGGCACCAGACACACGGCGTACCAGAGCACAGCTATGGGGGGCTACGAGGGGCCCGGGCGCTCAAATGAGCAGTTGCTGCACACCGTGCCAGTGTCTTCTGTGCGTAGGGACCGCAGGCAGGTTCTAGTTGCACGGAATGTACACAGTCCCTACGCCCCGAGGCCCTGGGGGAGGGTGTCTAGTCTGGAGTCAGAGGTGTGAAGCCCTTTTAGGATGTTATACAGTGTCCCTAACAGGACAAAAACTGCTCAATGGAATCAAGCAAAAAATCGAAGGTGTACTACAGGTGGTAATCTCAGTGCAATAAAACAATAAGACTACAGGGATGGGCCGGGGGAATATAGAAGGGATTACTGTGGAGACTTTCATTATAATGAAAATAAAAGTTAAAATAATATTGAAATGTTCATTATATATAATCTATTGATTGTTAAAGCATTTTTAATGACCTTATACCTACTACATTAACAATCGGATATAGCATGTTTTATGGCAGCTTTAAACCAGAGGGGTTTTAATTCACAATGTTTATTTCTTTTGCCAGGGCGCTCTACTATTTTTAATCTGGACCCTATTTAACTGTAGAATTTTATAACAGCTACACACAAACGTCTTCCAAGATTTTATAAATCCAGGGGTTTGAGAAAGCCATGTTAAATCAATTTTGTCACTCCGCAAATGTAATAGTTCTGATTTCCGATGAATGGTGCAAAAGGTGATCAACATCTGTAGTTCCACAGCTATTTCACGGTTTAATAAATGATGATATGGCCTGATGGCCAGTCGAAAGAGACTCTGTTTGTTCATTTTGCAAATGATCATCAGATTTAGTTTCATTGCATTAAACCAAACAAATATACGAAATATAAGCAGATCAAACTTCTTGAAGCGATATCCCAGGAGATTTTTGTGATCTGTAGAGGTGCTTTTACAGTATCTCCTTTGAAGCCATTGAGTGAGTTCTGCAGTTCTGAGGAAGTTGTATGACTTGAGATTTGAAACGTGGAAATGATGTCCGGCAGAACGAAGCCATCTTCATTCTCTCTGTGCTTTACAAGTGTGTGAAAATGGTGTGGTTGTGAAATCCAAATGAAAACTGTACATCAGTCTAAAATCTAATTCATTTTTCACTGTAATGAACCAATAATGCAGAGGATTGTCAACTTTAATTTATTCTTTTTTACTTTAACACTTGCATCATTACTTTAATTGAACACTTTATTAAAATAAAGTATAAACTAAAGATTATGAAGGACGTGCTTCAAAGGAAAACAAATTTTCAATTATTTATTCACTATCATGTCCTTCAAACCTCTATAACTAGTCTGAAGAACACAAAAGAAGATATTTGGATGAATGTTGGTAACCAAACAACATTGACCCCCATTGACTTCCATTGTATAAATGCAAAACCAACAGAGACATTTCTCAAAATATCTTCTTTTGTATTCCAGAAGACAGAGTCATATCCAGGTTTTGAATGACATGAGGCTGGATAAATGATGAAATAGTTAGTATTTTGCTTGAACTATCCCTTAAATGCATTAAAAGGGATTAAAAAGACATGAACATTCTTGACACTACACCGCGGTCATTTGTTTGCCGACCCGATGCTTTCTTCAGCTATAGTTGCGAGCAAGTTAAACTCTGACTCAGCGTGGTCATTGGCTTCCCGAGGGTACCTTAATTCATCTCCCAACATTCATCTTTTCCTCCCGTAGAGATCTTCCGTATTCCTGACCCTTCCCGAGGGCCACACGAGGCCTGGAAGGGCTCCATCTCCACGTCTGTAAAGATCAAGGGTCGGTATAATAAAGGCTGGACGAATGGGCTGATTGACCCGAGGGAATCGTCTGTTTAATCGCGCTGGTTTAAAATGATGCGCATCTGGGCAGCGTGCCAATCGGCAGGGACACGCTATCGACCTACAGCGTCAAGCCCCTCTGCGTTTAGTCCTCTTGAGATGAAATGAGATGAGAACATAACTGATGACCATGAAGACCAGACTCTTGAAGGAGGAATGAAACCTTCAACTCCCCTTCCAGTGGACAGTGTCATCTAAGACAGAAAAGAGAGTTGGTAAAGAGCTTTGGTCTGTGAATGTGTAAAGTTTATTTTCCCTGCCCGGCTATTGTTAGCAGAATTTATCTGCCAATTTCCCCAATCTGAAGATTTATAGTCTCATCTCACAGACGGAATGCAGTTAGCTCAGAGAAACAATCTGAGGTTTATTCCCATATCTCCACAGTCTGATCCGTGTTAGTCTAACACAACACTAATGATCCCAGATGGACATTGACTAGTTAGATAACTCATGCAAATGTGCTATTTGATAACTGGGACATGATGGATGGATTTATTTCATCACCTCACGCATAGCATGGGAGGGGTTTCAGAATGGGCGTGGCTAAATCCAAAGGTTGAGATCTATGGAATGACCATGTGTACAAGAGGAACATATAAGCTTGGATAGGAACAAAGTATGAATATTAAGTCCCTCACAGCTGAGATTTATCATAACTGATTCGTTCTATGGAGAAGTGATAGATTTTAAATCCGTGTCCAATGTCATTTTTAATAACTGCAGAAGTGAATGATGGTTCGGAGAGGCCAGTTTGATTGAATTTAATGAGAAAGGCCGAAGCTTTTGATAAAATAGATCACGCAGTGATATTAAAGTTGAGATCAAGGTTTGTTATGAAGAATAAATGCTAGAAAGCTAGAATGTTAAGAGTCTGCAAATGAGTTGAACACTAAGAAACATAATTTTTTGTGACAATCGACCATTGTTTCTGAATATTTGTGCATTTGACAGCCACATTCAAATAATTCCAACTTCAAGGTACATTTTAATGAGAATGTTTGTTTATTGGGAATCAAATGCTCTACAAATTGATCTACTTTTTCATTAAATTGCAAAAATATAGTTTTCAAACAATTTCTTGAAGCATCATAGCTTTTTTGGTTGGTCTTGTGCTTATAGTGTTCGATTGATAACATGCAGTATGCACAATAATATTATAAAGAATAGTTAATAAAAAAATACAAATTCTGTAATTGATTTACCCTAATAAGACTTCTATATGACTCGTTCTTTTGTGGAACACATGCCTCAGTGGTTTAGTATCCATATAATAGAAGTCAATGTTTTTGGTTAACCAACGTTATTCAGAATATCTTATTTTTGTTCCGCAGACAAAAGAAAGTCACACAGGTTTTAAAAGACATGAGGATGAATAAATAATGAAAACACAATTGCATTTTACTTTTGTGCTATTGAAACGTCAATCGTTTACAAGCCAAATCAATCACGGATGTCTGCATTGGGTCATTCGCTAAACCCCACTGCTGCTAATAAACCACAAAGGGATGGAACGAGCCAGACCCTGATGTATTACGACTTCATCCACAATCTGCTTGGCCTCCATCCAAGTTCTAACAGAACCCGGCCTGTAAACTCATGCCAGTAGCCCACCGAGAGGGCAGCGTCTAGAGCTTTGATTCTGTGGGCAGATGCCACAACATTCCGTGCAGCTCAACGGCGTGTGCCGTGAGTGAGGTGGCACATGGACAGTAAACCTGGTGTGAACTGAATGACCGAGGCAGATTGTGGACCATGATGTCATATGATCTTTGCCATCCATTATTATGCTCTTGCAGATGGGTCGAGCTCCCGTAGGGAGATGCTGCTCATGGTCACTCATCTGGACGCTCAGATCTCTCATATGGGTGGTTAGCCGCTGATGAACCGCTGGGATAGTGGACAAATTGATGAAAACTAGACTTTCAATTGTACTTGGTCATGAAAGTCAAAGTGATGCTTAGGTGTTGTGGGTGGTTGCCAGACCGTTGCCTTTCAGTTGCTAGTGTTAAAGGGGCAGTTCCATGCATGTTTCAACCTTACGAAAAAAAATCTAGTTATTCATTAAAGTTTTCCCAATACTGGTAGGTCTGATGTCAATATTTGGTGGTTAAGATACCGTATTAATGCTGAAAGTTTCTATAGTCAATTAAGTGAATTGTGACATCCATAACGGTCCATATTTAAACAACTATTTTATGGTCTATGAAGAGCCATCTTTTCTCCATGTGCTGGGTATAATTGCTTCTGGTTCTGGTTCATTTAAAAAGTATGTTGTCTCCCAAAAACATCACATGCACGATTTTTTTCTCTCTTTTAAAATAGTAAACATGTGCATAGTAGGGCTGGGCAAATGTCTCGCAAATATCCCGATGTCAATTACAACAGACATTCCAGACGATAATTGATAATGGAAAATACGTGTTATCATGCGATGCACGCTTTAGCGTGAACATTAATGTTCATATGTCCAGGCAAACAGTTTCAGTGACATACATTTGTAAAATTTTGTTGGGTCAGTTGAATGTGCTTCTTTAAATAAACACATAAAATAAATTTACAGCGTAAATACCCTGTCAGATTATCCTACCAGCATAAAACAAACAAAGGATTATTTTACAGTGCAAGACCCCATCCAATTGTACTATATGTATAATGATTAAACAACGAAAGTACACCATCATATTCCCGTAGCAGTATAAAAAAACAGGTCAAATGAATTTATAGCGCAAAAAAACGACATAACATTGATGTGTGCCGACACAAGCAACATTTCTACAGCATAAAAGCTATGGTTTATCTGCTCGCTTTACCTGATGCAAGAAGTCACTGCAACATTAGTTTGTGCACGTGCCACGCCTGTGTGTGTGTTTGTGCGTGTTTGTTTGGCAGGTCCTGGGATGAATTCCCTCCCGCTCCATATCCCCAAAACAAAAATCATATTAAAGACAGTCAATTCATAAATCAGGAACTTCTACATTTCTCCGAAAATGATGGTACATTTATGCATTTGGCAGATGCTTTATGTACATATTAAACTACATGAACAGATTATCATATTGTTTGATTTACATGCAGAGATTGAATATACTGTCAGTTTGCCTGGGTGGTATTTGTCAGAGTAAACTGACATCTCATTGCTGTCTGTTGAAATGGTGGATTGCCAATTAACTGTTCCATTAATTAATCTATGTGACAAATTAAAGCGCTGTTGTGATGTATTGGATTTGAGATCCCTGGTGATCTTCTGTCATCTTATCACATGTTAATTTTAAGGACAGTTCTTTATTTCCAGAGACACACACACACACAGACAATAATTTATATTCTCCATACAGAGAGGCATTATGAAGCAGCATTCTCCGCACATCCTCGCCCCGAATAAATTACCTCACACTCCATAAATTTTCCCAGATGTTACGAGTCACCTTGAGAATAGCTTTCTGGATCCTATCAGTACAGGAGGAGTGTGAGAAGAAAGAGAAAGAAGTAGCTTGAGGCTTCAATGAGAGAGAGCAAACAACACGAAATGAAGACAACAGAGCTTTATGCTAATGTAAAGCATATCTACACTTATATACTCGCATAAAATACACATGAGTGACGATAATGGGGATCATGCATCATAAATCAGACCGTCCAGACAACCTAAACTCAACCACTCATCAGCATTCAAGATTTCTTGGAAACATACGGTTGTTCATGGGTTTGAACCTAGCAACTATGTTTCCCAGATATCTAAAATATTTTGGTATTTTTATATTTACAGGTTTGTTATCAATACATGTAGAGACTAATAATGTCAGTATATACAAAGTATTTGCAGAAACAACTTACACTGATCTTTGAAAAATGTAGCTATTTTACAAGGTGTCGATTTTGTATGACTATTATGTAACTGTAACAATGTAAGCCCTAATGTTGTTTGTATTTTAAAAACAAGGAATCATAATTAATTGTTAGTTCAAATGTTGCGTTTTGGACCAATAATCCCAGAGAATCTTCACTCTTTTCTAGTTACATGTAATATTCACTATAAAATATACTGTAAAATAATATTTTCCCCATGTAAAATTATACACAAACCATTTCTGTAGAAATTACTGTATTACTGGCAGCTGTTTGTAGGTAACTTATTGTAGATTTACTTTTATGTTACAGCAGTTTGTTCAAAGATTGACAAACATTAAACGTTAACTTGTCTTAATCTTTACAGAAAAAACTATACAATAACAGCCTCATGCAAAGCATTCTGGGAAGCATAATTAGAAAGAACAACAGGAAAAGGTTGATGAGGATTTCTGGTTTCCAGAATGCTTTGCATGAGGCTGTTATTTTATAGTTTTTTTCTGTAAAGATGAAGACATGTTAATGTTTAATGTTCATTTATCTTGAAACTCTTGCCAATAAATTAGATAGATACCAATCTACAGTAAATTACTGGCAACTAGCTGAATAACCACAGCAAAAACTTGAAAAT